>NC_092111.1:43008373-43038373 GCF_045679555.1 Salvelinus alpinus | reverse complement strand
CATCTGTCCACTCTACCATAAATGCCTGATTGGTGGTGCTGCAGAGATGGTTGTCCTTCTGGAAGATTCTCCCATCTCCACAGAGGAACTCTAGAGCTCTGTCAGAGTGACCATCCGGTTCTTGGTCACCGCCCTGACCAAGGCCCTTTCCCTCGATTGCTCAGTTTTGCCCGGCGGCCAGCTCTAGGAAGAGTCTTGGTGGTTCTAAACTTCTTCCACTGAAGAATGATGGAGGCCACTGTGTTGTTGGGGACATTCAATGCTGCAGAAATGTTTTGGTACCCTTCCCCAGATCTGTGCCTCGACACAATCCTGTCTCGGAGCTCTACGGACAATTCCTTCGACCCCATGGCTTGGTTTTTACTCTGCCATGCACTGTCAACTTATATAGACAGGTGTGTGCCTTTCCAAATCCTGTGCCATCAATTTAATTGACCACAGGTGGACTCCAATAAACCTGTAGAAACATGTCAAGGATGATCAATGGAAACAGGATGCACCTGTACTCAATTTTAAAGTTTCATAGCAAAAAGGTCTGAATACTTATGTAAATAAGGGTGTTTCTGTTTTTTAGAAGCTTTTTTCACTTTGTCATTATTGGTTAATCAGTGTAGATTGCTGGGGAATTTGTTTTATTTAATACATTTTACAATACGGCAGTAATGTAACAAAATGTAACAAAACCGGAACTAAAGAGAGGTGAGTCACTCCTAAACCGTAACTAAAGAGAGGTGATTCACTCCTAAACTGTAACTTAAGAGAGGTGATTCACTCCTAAACTGTAACTTAAGAGAGGTGATTCACTCCTAAACTGTAACTTAAGAGAGGTGATTCAGTCCTAAACCGGAACTTAAGTGAGGTGATTCACTCCTAAACTGTAACTAAAGAGAGGTGATTCACTCCTAAACTGTAACTAAAGAGAGGTGATTCACTCCTAAACTGTAACTAAAGAGAGGTGATTCACTCCTAAACTGTAACTAAAGAGAGGTGATTCACTCCTAAACTGTAACTTAAGAGAGATGATTCACTCCTAAACTGTAACTTAAGAGAGGTGATTCACTCCTAAACTGTAACTAAAGAGAGGTGATTCACTCCTAAACTGTAACTAAAGAGAGATGATTCACTCCTAAACTGTAACTGTAGAGAGGTGATTCACTCCTAAACTGTAACTAAAGAGAGGTGATTCACTCCTAAACTGTAACTAAAGAGAGGTGATTCACTCCTAAACTGTAACTAAAGAGAGGTGATTCACTTCTAAAGCGTAACTAAAGTGAGGTGATTCACTCCCAAACTGTAACTTAAGAGAGGTGATTCACTCCTAAACTGTAACTTAAGAGAGATGATTCACTCCTAAACTGTAACTGTAGAGAGGTGATTCACTCCTAAACTGTAACTAAAGAGAGGTGATTCACTCCTAAACTGTAACTAAAGAGAGGTGATTCACTCCTAAACTGTAACTAAAGAGAGGTGATTCACTCCTAAACTGTAACTGTAGAGAGGTGATTCACTCCTAAACTGTAACTGTAGAGAGGTGATTCACTCCTAAACTGTAACTGTAGAGAGGTGATTCACTCCTAAACTGTAACTAAAGAGAGGTGATTCACTCCTAAACTGTAACTGTAGAGAGGTGATTCACTCCTAAACTGTAACTAAAGAGAGGTGATTCACTCCTAAACTGTAACTAAAGAGAGGTGATTCACTCCTAAACTGTAACTGTAGAGAGGTGATTCACTCCTAAACTGTAACTGTAGAGAGGTGATTCACTCCTAAACTGTAACTAAAGAGAGGTGATTCACTCCTAAACTGTAACTGTAGAGAGGTGATTCACTCCTAAACTGTAACTAAAGAGAGGTGATTCACTCCTAAACTGTAACTGTAGAGAGGTGATTCACTCCTAAACTGTAACTAAAGAGAGGTGATTCACTCCTAAACTGTAACTAAAGAGAGGTGATTCACTCCTAAACTGTAACTAAAGAGAGGTGATTCAGTCCTAAACCGGAACTTAAGAGAGATGATTCACTCCTACAGCGCAACGAAAGTGAGATGATTCACTCCTACAGCGCAATTAAAGTGAGGTGATTCCCTCCTACAGCGCAATTAAAATGAGGTGATTCCCTCCTACAGCGCAAGGTGATGGAGGTGATTCCCTCCACCTTTTATCTGAATGGTTTGTCCTCGAATTTTCGCCTGCCAAATAAGTTCTGTTATAGTCACAGACATTATTCAAACAGTTTTAGAAACTTCAGTGTGTTTTCCATCCAAATCTACTAATAATATGCATATCTTAGCTTCTGGGCATGAGTAGCAGGCAGTTTAATTTGGGCACGCTTTTCATCCAAAATGCCAAATGCTGCCCCCTATCCTAGAGAAGATAACTATATGAGCTGTGTTGTCTTAGTAGTAAACGTTTCCATGAGCTCATTAGCATTTACCTAGTGTTTGCTATGGGGACTCCTTAGTACTTGTTAGCATTTTGTTAGCATTCTGAAAAGTTATATTTTTGGGGCTTTTTTTACATTAGGGGGGAAAAAATAGCGCCTCTTGTGTGCACTAGCGGTAATACCGTATATCCCGGGGAAGCACAGGCAAGGGATGAAGGTATGGACATCTGTATATTGCCCAAACCTAGTTAGCATCAAAGACCAAGCATATATTTATTACATGAAACTATAGGAGGTCCATGTAAGCATCACTTATCATAAGACCAGGCTGGCAATGTGCAAAATTCTTTACTTGACATCAATGTGTGATTGGCAATGCAGACCAAGTAAAGGAGTGATCGATCAGCAGTCCTCACAAGACCCAGCTAAGCAACATCCTATCAGACCTCAGGATAAGACCCAGCTAAGCAACATCCTATCAGACCTCAGGATAAGACCCAGCTAAGCAACATTCTATCAGACCTCAGGATAAGACCCAGCTAAGCAACATTCTATCAGACCTCAGGATAAGACCCAGCTAAGCAACATTCTATCAGACCTCAGGATAAGACCCAGCTAAGCAACATTCTATCAGACCTCAGGATAAGACCCAGCTAAGCAACATTCTATCAGACCTCAGGATAAGACCCAGCTAAGCAACATTCTATCAGACCTCAGGATAAGACCCAGCTAAGCAACATTATATCAGACCTCAGGATAAGACCCAGCTAAGCAACATTCCCTTTGCACAGGTCAGATCTTTCCATCCTGTTTGTCCTTTCATTGAAATGTCAATGAACCTGATAATCTGTCCTATCCGTATTTCCGGAAAACCTTGGAATTCCTTGAAAGTTCATGAAATCGAGTAAAACCTAGAAGAGAATACAGGGATGTCTAGAGAGGGTTACAATCCTAATCTCAGACCTCCTCACAATGTTTCCCTCAGTTTAGGTCAGATTGTTCCATATGGTTTCGCACAGTATACACACACATACACACACACAAACACACACACACACACACACATAGAGTACATCATCATCTCATCGGCTTCCCGCAGTACATGTTCCCCATTACTCCTCTCAAAGCCGCTACGATCAACTGTATTCATAATGGAAAACACCATCTACACTGATCGTAACCACCATTGTTATCATCATAATTACCCTAACACACTAACACCCATTTGGATGCTAATTTGGACATTTGATAGCATTTCTTATCAGGAAATATAATTGAGTGTATATCCTCTATCCTGTGTAGGATGAGCGAATCATTGTCCACTAAAACAATCGGTGTCCTATCATCGCTTAACTGACGTTTCCGGTAGTCGGGGAGAAACAGAATCTTTCCTGGGTTGTTGGGGTGAGAGAGAAACTGTGTGGAAGGGGGGGGGGGGTGGAGTAGAGCGAGAACAGGGAGGAATGGATGAGAGAAAAGGGCGAGGGGGGGGGGGGGTTGCATGCGGTTGACCTTTCGTTCGAATCTCTCGACTGAATCGTCCACGTCTCCCCCCCCCAGCTCCAGCCTTAGATAGGAACACACACCCGATAACACTTGAGTAACAGGCTCTTATAAATATACCTTAGATAGGAACACACACCCGATAACACTTGAGTAACAGGCTCTTATAAATATACCTTAGATAGGAACACACACCCAATAACACTTGAGTAACAGGCTCTTATAAATATACCTTAGATAGGAACACACACCCGATAACACTTGAGTAACAGGCTCTTATAAATATACCTTAGATAGGAACACACACCCAATAACACTTGAGTAACAGGCTCTTATAAATATACCTTAGATAGGAACACACACCCGATAACACTTGAGTAACAGGCTCTTATAAATATACCTTAGATAGGAACACACACCCGATAACACTTGAGTAACAGGCTCTTATAAATATACCTTAGATAGGAACACACACCCGATAACACTTGAGTAACAGGCTCTTATAAATATACCTTAGATAGGAACACACACCCGATAACACTTGAGTAACAGGCTCTTATAAATATACCTTAGATAGGAACACACACCCGATAAAACTTGAGTAACAGGCTCTTATAAATATACCTTAGATAGGAACACACACCCGATAACACTTGAGTAACAGGCTCTTATAAATATACCTTAGATAGGAACACACACCCGATAACACTTGAGTAACAGGCTCTTATAAATATACCTTAGATAGGAACACACACCCGATAACACTTGAGTAACAGGCTCTTATAAATATACCTTAGATAGGAACACACACCCGATAACACTTGAGTAACAGGCTCTTATAAATATGGATACCTTCTCTTGAGATCAGAGCGCAATTTCAGAAGTGTATTTTTTTATGTTTTATTCCCGGTGCATGGCTGTAGCTCGGTTGGTGTGTGGGGATTGAATCAAGCAGCTATGGCTTTATTCAGTCTAATATTGATGTGGTTTCATCACAGTGATGGGTGGAGTCAGTCTTCTAGGAGTGGTTTTATCCCAGCGATGGGTGGAGTCAGTCTTCTAGGAGTGGTTTCATCACAGCGATGGGTGGAGTCAGTCTTCTAGGAGTGGTTTTATCCCAGCGATGGGTGGAGTCAGTCTTCTAGGAGTGGTTTCATCCCAGCGATGGGTGGAGTCAGTCTTCTAGGAGTGGTTTCATCACAGCGATGGGTGGAGTCAGTCTTCTAGGAGTGGTTTCATCACAGCGATGGGTGGAGTCAGTCTTCTAGGAGTGGTTTCATCACAGCGATGGGTGGAGTCAGTCTTCTAGGAGTGGTTTTATCCCAGCGATGGGTGGAGTCAGTCTTCTAGGAGTGGTTTCATCACAGCGATGGGTGGAGTCAGTCTTCTAGGAGTGGTTTCATAACAGCGATGGGTGGAGTCAGTCTTCTAGGAGTGGTTTTATCACAGCGATGGGTGGAGTCAGTCTTCTAGGAGTGGTTTTATCACAGCGATGGGTGGAGTCAGTCTTCTAGGAGTGGTTTCATCACAGCGATGGGTGGAGTCAGTCTTCTAGGAGTGGTTTTATCACAGCGATGGGTGGAGTCAGTCTTCTAGGAGTGGTTTTATCACAGCGATGGGTGGAGTCAGTCTTCTAGGAGTGGTTTCATCACAGCGATGGGTGGAGTCAGTCTTCTAGGAGTGGTTTCATCACAGCGATGGGTGGAGTCAGTCTTCTAGGAGTGGTTTCATCACAGCGATGGGTGGAGTCAGTCTTCTAGGAGTGGTTTTATCCCAGCGATGGGTGGAGTCAGTCTTCTAGGAGTGGTTTTATCCCAGCGATGGGTGGAGTCAGTCTTCTAGGAGTGGTTTCATCACAGCGATGGGTGGAGTCAGTCTTCTAGGAGTGGTTTTATCACAGCGATGGGTGGAGTCAGTCTTCTAGGAGTGGTTTCATCACAGCGATGGGTGGAGTCAGTCTTCTAGGAGTGGTTTCATCACAGCGATGGGTGGAGTCAGTCTTCTAGGAGTTTTTAACATTATATAACAAATTGTTATCTTCTTTATTTTTTACAATAATCAACATACAAAATGGAAACAGAAACACAATCACTGCATTCCTACAGCTGAACCCCACACTGAGACCAGAACACTGCAATCCTACAGCTAAACCCCACAATGAGACCAGAACACTGCATTCCTACAGTTGAACCCCACACTGAGACCAGAACACTGCAATCTTACAGCTAAACCCCACACTGAGACCAGAACACTGCATTCCTACAGTTGAACCCCACACTGAGACCAGAACACTGCATTCCTACAGCTAAACCCCACACTGAGACCAGAACAGTGCATTCCTACAGTTAAACCCCACACTGAGACCAGAACACTGCATTCCTACAGCTAAACCCCACACTGAGACCAGAACACTGCATTCCTACAGCTAAACCCCACACTGAGACCAGAACACTGCATTCCTACAGCTAAACCCCACACTGAGACCAGAACACTGCATTCCTACAGCTAAACCCCACACTGAGACCAGAACACTGCATTCCTACAGTTGAACCCCACACTGAGACCAGAACACTGCATTCCTACAGCTAAACCCCACACTGAGACCAGAACACTGCATTCCTACAGCTAAACCCCACACTGAGACCAGAACACTATATTCCTACAGTTAAACCCCACACTGAGACCAGAACACTGCATCCCTACAGCTAAACCCCACACTGAGACCAGAACATTGCATTCCTACAATTGACCCCCACACTGAGACCAGAACACTGCATTCCTACAGCTAAACCCCACACTGAGACCAGAACACTGTTTCCTACAGCTAAACCCCACACTGAGACCAGAACACTGCATTCCTACAGTTAAACCCCACACTGAGACCAGAACACTGCATTCCTACAGTTAAACCCCACACTGAAAACAGAACACTGCATTCCTACAGTTAAACCCCACACTGAGACCAGAACAATGCATTCCTACAGCTAAACCCCACACTGAGACCAGAACACTGCATTCCTACAGCTAAACCCCACACTGAGACCAGAACACTGCATTCCTACAGTTAAACCCCACACTGAGACCAGAACACTGCATTCCTACAGTTAAACCCCACACTGAGACCAGAACACTGCATTCCTACAGCTAAACCCCACACTGAGACCAGAACACTGCATTCCTACATCACCAACAATCTAACATGGTCCAAGCACACCAAGACAGTCGTGATGAGGGCAAGACAAAACATTTTTCCCCTCAGGAGACTGTAAAGATTTGGCATGGGTCCTCAGATCCTCAAAAGGTTTTACAGCTGCAACATCGAGAGCATCCTGACGGTTTGCATCGCTGCCTGATATGGCAACTGCTTGGCCTACGACCGCAAGGCACAACAGAGGTATTGTGTACGGCCCAGTACAACACCGAGGTCAAGCTTCCTGACATCCAGGACCTCTATACCAGGCGGTGTCAGAGGAAGGCCCTACAAATGGTCAAATACTCCAGCCACCCTAGTCATAGACTGTTCTCTCTGCTACAGCGATACCGGAGTGCCAAGTCTAGGACCAAGAGGCTTCTAAACAGCTTCTACCCCCAACCCATAAAACTCCTGAACATCTAATCAAATGGCTACCCAGACTATTTGCATCACCCCCGTCCCCTCCCCACTGCTACTCTCTGTTATTATCTATGCATAGTCACCTTAATAACTCTACCAACATGTACATATTCCCTCAATTACCTCGACACCGGGCCCCCGGGGGCCCGATACATTGTACCGATACCTCCCTGGGTATAGCCCCGCTATTGTTATTTACTGGTGCTCTTTAATTATTTGTTATTCTTATCTCTTGCTTTTCTTTTGTTGGCATTTTCTTAAAACTGCATTGTTGGTTAAGGGCTTGTCAGTAAGCATTTCACCGTAAACTCTACACCTGGTGTATTTGGCGCAGGTGACAAATAACATTTGATTTGATTTGAACCCAATACTGAGAGCAGAACACTCGGTTCCTACAGCTAAGGGTACATATCTCTGCCGCTTCGGAGGCAGTGTGGGTAAATAATGTGTCTGCAATCTCAGCCTCCTCAAACATCCATCTTTCCCTCTTCTTCGAGATGATTGGCTACGCTGAGATCCATCTTTACCTCTTCTACAAGATGATTGGCTACTCTGAGGTTAAGGACAGGTCAGGATTGAGGCAACATGACCATGAAGATTTCACAAAATGCTCTTGAGTAAAACGCATACAATGACGATGACATAACACAGCCCAGGGATGACTCCCAAATGGTGTCCAATTCCCTATGTAGGGCACTACTTTAGACCCGAGCCCTATGGAACCCTATTCCCTATGTAGGGCACTACTTTAGACCCGAGCCCTATGGGACCCTATTCCCTACGTAGGGCACTACTTTAGACGAGAGCCTAATAAGTATAAGGCATACAATGATTATGAGGTCTGACCTAACATTGACCTACCATACCATGATTTTGAGGGCTGACCTAACATAGTCCTACCATACCATGATGATGAAATCTGATGATGAGGTCTGACCTAACATAGTCCTACCATACAATGATGATGAGGTCTGACCTAACATAGTCCTACCATACATGATGATGAGGTCTGATGATGAGGTCTGACCTAAAATAGTCCTACCATACAATGATGATGAGGTCTGACCTAACATAGTCCTATACCATGATGATGAGGTCTGACCTACCATAAACCTACCATACCATGATGATGAGGTCTGACCTAACATAGACCTACCATACCATGATGATGAGGTCTGACCTAACATTGACCTACCATACCATGATGATGAGGTCTGACCTACCATAGTCATACCATACCATGATGATGAGGTCTGACCTAACATAGTCCTACCATACCATGATGATGAGGTCTGACCTAACATAGTCCTACCATACCATGATAATGAGGTCTGATGATGAGGTCTGATGATGAGGTCTGACCTAACATAGTCCTACCATACCATGATAATGAGGTCTGATGATGAGGTCTGATGATGAGGTCTGACCTAACATAGTCCTACCATACCATGATGAATAGGTCTGACCTAACATAGTGCTACCATACCATGATGATGAGGTCTGACCTAACATAGTCCTTCCATACCATGATGATGAGGTCTGACCTACCATAGACCTAACATACCATGGTGGTGAGGTCTGATGATGAGGTCTGGCCTAACATAGTGCTACCATACCATGATGATGAGGTCTGACCTAACATAGTCCTTCCATACCATGATGATGAGGTCTGACCTACCATAGACCTACCATACCATGGTGGTGAGGTCTGATGATGAGGTCTGACCTAACATAGTCCTAAAATACCACGATAATGAGGTGTGACCTAACATAGTCTTATACCATGATGATGAGGTCTGACCTACCATAGACCTACCATACCATGGTGGTCAGGTCTGATGATAATGTCTGACCTAACATAGTCCTACCATACCATGATAATGAGGTGTGACCTAACATAGTCTTATACCATGATGATGAGGTCTGACCTAACATAGTCCTACCATACCATGATGATGAGGTCTGATGATGAGGTCTGAGCTAACATAGTCCTACCATACCATGATGATGAGGTCTGACCTACCATAGACCTACCATACCATGATGATGAGGTCTGATGATGAGGTCTAATGATGAGGTCTGACCTAACATTGACCTACCATACCATGATGATGAGGTCTGACCTAACATAGACCTACCATACCATGATGATGAGGTCTGACCTAACAATGAACTACCATACCGTGATAATGAGGTCTGACCTAACATAGACCTACCATACCATGATGATGAGGTCTGACCTAACATAGTCCTACCATACCATGATGATGAGGTCTGACCTAACATAGTACTACCATACCATGATAATGAGGTGTGACCTAACATAGTCTTATACCATGATGATGAGGTCTGACCTACCATAGACCTACCATACCATGGTGGTGAGGTCTGATGATAAGGTCTGACCTAACACAGTCCTACCATACCATGATAATGAGGTGTGACCTAACATAGTCTTATACCATGATGATGAGGTCTGACCTAACATAGTCCTACCATACCATGATGATGAGGTCTGATGATGAGGTCTGACCTAACATAGTCCTACCATACCATGATGATGAGGTCTGACCTACCATAGACCTACCATACCATGATGATGAGGTCTGATGATGAGGTATAATGATGAGGTCTGACCTAACATTGACCTACCATACCATGATGATGAGGTCTGACCTAACATAGACCTACCATACCATGATGATGAGGTCTGACCTAACAATGAACTACCATACCGTGATAATGAGGTCTGACCTAACATAGACCTACCATACCATGATGATGAGGTCTGACCTAACATAGTTCTACCATACCATGATGATGAGGTCTGAGGATGAGGTCTGACCTAACATAGTCCTACCATATCATGATGATGAGGTCTGACCTAACATAGTCCTACCATACCATGATGATGAGGTTTGACCTACCATAGACCTACCATACAATGATGATGAGGTCTGACCTAACATAGTCCTACCATGCCATGATGATGAGGTCTGATGATGAGGTCTGACCTAACATGGTCCTACCATACCATGATGATGAGGTCTGACCTAACATAGTCCTACCATACCATGATGATGAGGTCTGACCTACCATAGACCTACCATACCATGATGATGAGGTCTGTCCTAACATAGGTCTACCATACCATGATGCTGAGGTCTGACCTAACATAGTCCTACCATACCATGATAATGAGGTCTGATGATGAGGTCTGATGATGAGGTCTGACCTAACATAGTCCTACCATACCATGATAATGAGGTCTGATGATGAGGTCTGATGATGAGGTCTGACCTAACATAGTCCTACCATACCATGATGAATAGGTCTGACCTAACATAGTCCTTCCATACCATGATGATGAGGTCTGACCTACCATAGACCTAACATACCATGGTGGTGAGGTCTGATGATGAGGTCTGACCTAACATAGTGCTACCATACCATGATGATGAGGTCTGACCTAACATAGTCCTTCCATACCATGATGATGAGGTCTGACCTACCATAGACCTACCATACCATGGTGGTGAGGTCTGATGATGAGGTCTGACCTAACATAGTCCTAAAATACCACGATAATGAGGTGTGACCTAACATAGTCTTATACCATGATGATGAGGTCTGACCTACCATAGACCTACCATACCATGGTGGTCAGGTCTGATGATAATGTCTGACCTAACATAGTCCTACCATACCATGATAATGAGGTGTGACCTAACATAGTCTTATACCATGATGATGAGGTCTGACCTAACATAGTCCTACCATACCATGATGATGAGGTCTGATGATGAGGTCTGAGCTAACATAGTCCTACCATACCATGATGATGAGGTCTGACCTACCATAGACCTACCATACCATGATGATGAGGTCTGATGATGAGGTCTAATGATGAGGTCTGACCTAACATTGACCTACCATACCATGATGATGAGGTCTGACCTAACATAGACCTACCATACCATGATGATGAGGTCTGACCTAACAATGAACTACCATACCGTGATAATGAGGTCTGACCTAACATAGACCTACCATACCATGATGATGAGGTCTGACCTAACATAGTCCTACCATACCATGATGATGAGGTCTGACCTAACATAGTCCTACCATACCATGATAATGAGGTGTGACCTAACATAGTCTTATACCATGATGATGAGGTCTGACCTACCATAGACCTACCATACCATGGTGGTGAGGTCTGATGATAAGGTCTGACCTAACATAGTCCTACCATACCATGATAATGAGGTGTGACCTAACATAGTCTTATACCATGATGATGAGGTCTGACCTAACATAGTCCTACCATACCATGATGATGAGGTCTGATGATGAGGTCTGACCTAACATAGTCCAACCATACCATGATGATGAGGTCTGACCTACCATAGACCTACCATACCATGATGATGAGGTCTGACCTAACATAGACCTACCATACCATGATGATGAGGTCTGACCTAACAATGAACTACCATACCGTGATAATGAGGTCTGACCTAACATAGACCTACCATACCATGATGATGAGGTCTGACCTAACATAGTCCTACCATACCATGATGATGAGGTCTGACCTAACATAGTTCTACCATACCATGATGATGAGGTCTGTGGATGAGGTCTGACCTAACATAGTCCTACCATATCATGATGATGAGGTCTGACCTAACATAGTCCTACCATACCATGATGATGCGGTTTGACCTACCATAGACCTACAATACAATGATGATGAGGTCTGACCTAACATAGTCCTACCATGCCATGATGATGAGGTCTGATGATGAGGTCTGACCTAACATAGTCCTACCATATCATGATGATGAGGTCTGACCTAACATAGTCCTACCATACCATGATGATGCGGTTTGACCTACCATAGACCTACAATACCATGATGATGAGGTCTGTCCTAACATAGGTCTACCATACCATGATGCTGAGGTCTGACCTAACATAGTCCTACCATACCATGATAATGAGGTCTGATGATGACGTCTGATGATGAGGTCTGACCTAACATAGTCCTACCATACCATGATAATGAGGTCTGATGATGAGGTCTGATGATGAGGTCTGACCTAACATAGTGCTACCATACCATGATGATGAGGTCTGACCTAACATAGTCCTTCCATACCATGATGATGAGGTCTGACCTACCATAGACCTAACATACCATGGTGGTGAGATCTGATGATGAGGTCTGACCTAACATAGTGCTACCATACCATGATGATGAGGTCTGACCTAACATAGTCCTTCCATACCATGATGATGAGGTCTGACCTACCATAGACCTACCATACCATGGTGGTGAGGTCTGATGATGAGGTCTGACCTAACATAGTCCTACCATACCATGATAATGAGGTGTGACCTAACATAGTCTTATACCATGATGATGAGGTCTGACCTACCATAGACCTACCATACCATGGAGGTGATGAGGTCTGACTAACATAGTCTACCATACCATGATAATGAGGTGTGACCTAACATAGTCTTATACCATGATGATGAGGTCTGACCTAACATAGTCCTACCATACCATGATGATGAGGTCTGATGATGAGGTCTGACCTAACATAGTCCTACCATACCATGATGATGAGGTCTGACCTACCATAGACCTACCATACCATGATGATGAGGTCTGATGATGAGGTCTAATGATATGGTCTGACCTATCATTGACCTACCATACCATGATGATGAGGTCTGACCTAACATAGACCTACCATACCATGATGATGAGGTCTGACCTAACAATGAACTACCATACCGTGATAATGAGGTCTGACCAAACATAGACCTACCATACCATGATGATGAGGTCTGACCTAACATAGTCCTACCATACCATGATGATGAGGTCTGACCTAACATAGTCCTACCATACCATGATGATTGAGGTGTGACCTAACATAGATCTACTATACCATGATGATGAGGTCTGACCTACCATAGACCTACCATACCATGGTGGTGAGGTCTGATGATAAGGTCTGACCTAACATAGTCCTACCATACCATGATAATGAGGTGTGACCTAACATAGTCTTATACCATGATGATGAGGTCTGACCTAACATAGTTCTACCATACCATGATGATGAGGTCTGATGATGAGGTCTAACGATGAGGTCTGACCTAACATTGACCTACCATACCATGATGATGAGGTCTGACCTAACATAGACCTACCATACCATGATGATGAGGTCTGACCTAACAATGAACTACCATACTGTGATAATGAGGTCTGACCTAACATAGACCTACCATACCATGATGATGAGGTCTGACCTAACATAGTTCTACCATACCATGATGATGAGGTCTGAGGATTACGTCTGACCTAATATAGTCCTACCATATCATGATGATGAGATCTGACCTAACATAGTCCTACCATACCATGATGATGAGGTTTGACCTACCATAGACCTACCATACAATGATGATGAGGTCTGACCTAACATAGTCCTACCATACAATGATGATGAGGTCTGACCAACCATAGACCTACCATACAATGATATTGAGGTCTGACCTAACATAGTCCTACCATACCATGATGATGAGGTCTGACCTAACATAGACCTACCATACCATGATGATGAGGTCTGACCTAACATAGACCTACCATACCATGATGATGTGGTATGATGATGAGGTCTAATGATGAGGTCTGACCTAACATAGTCCTTCCATACCATGATGATGAGGTCTGACCTACCATAGACCTACCATACCATGGTGGTGAGGTCTGATGATGAGGTCTGACCTAACATAGTCCTACCATACCATGATAATGAGGTTTGACCTAACATAGTCTTATACCATGATGATGAGGTCTGACCTAACATAGTCCTACCATCCCATGATGATGAGGTCTGATGATGAGGTCTGACCTAACATAGTCCTACCATACCATGATGATGAGGTCTGACCTACCATAGACCTACCATACCATGATGATGAGGTCTGATGATGAGGTCTAATGATGAGGTCTGACCTAACATTGACCTACCATACCATGATGATGAGGTCTGACCTAACATAGACCTACCATACCATGATTATGAGGTCTGACCTAACAATGAACTACCATACCGTGATAATGAGGTCTGACCAAACATAGACCTACCATACCATGATGATGAGGTCTGACCTAACATAGTCCTACCATACCATGATAATGAGGTGTGACCTAACATAGTCTTATACCATGATGATGAGGTCTGACCTACCATAGACCTACCATACCATGGTGGTGAGGTCTGATGATAAGGTCTGACCTAACATAGTCCTACCATACCATGATAATGAGGTGTGACCTAACATAGTCTTATACCATGATGATGAGGTCTGACCTAACATAGTTCTACCATACCATGATGATGAGGTCTAACGATGAGGTCTGACCTAACATTGACCTACCATACCATGATGATGAGGTCTGACCTAACATAGACCTACCATACCATGATGATGAGGTCTGACCTAACATAGACCTACCATACCATGATGATGAGGTCTGAGATACGTCTAACCTAATGTAATCCTACCATACTGTGATAATGAGGTCTGACCTAACATAGACCTACCATACCATGATGATGAGGTCTGACCTACACATTGACCTACCATACCATGATGATGAGGTCTGACCTAACATAGACCTACCATACCATGATGATGAGGTCTGACCTAACATTGACCTACCATACCATGATGATGAGGTCTGACCTAACATAGACCTACCATACCATGATGATGAGGTCTGACCTAACAATGAACTACCATACTGTGATAATGAGGTCTGACCTAACATAGACCTACCATACCATGATGATGAGGTCTGACCTAACATTGACCTACCATACCATGATGATGAGGTCTGACCTAACATAGACCTACCATACCATGATGATGAGGTCTGACCTAACATTGACCTACCATACCATGATGATGAGGTCTGACCTAACATAGACCTACCATACCATGATGATGAGGTCTGACCTAACAATGAACTACCATACTGTGATAATGAGGTCTGACCTAACATAGACCTACCATACCATGATGATGAGGTCTGACCTAACATAGTTCTACCATACCATGATGATGAGGTCTGAGGATTACGTCTGACCTAATATAGTCCTACCATATCATGATGATGAGATCTGACCTAACATAGTCCTACCATACCATGATGATGAGGTTTGACCTACCATAGACCTACCATACAATGATGATGAGGTCTGACCTAACATAGTCCTACCATACAATGATGATGAGGTCTGACCAACCATAGACCTACCATACAATGATATTGAGGTCTGACCTAACATAGTCCTACCATACCATGATGATGAGGTCTGACCTAACATAGACCTACCATACCATGATGATGTGGTCTGATGATGAGGTCTAATGATGAGGTCTGACCTAACATTGACCTACCATACCATGATGATGAGGTCTGACCTAACATAGACCTACCATACCACGATGATGAGGTCTGACCTAACAATGAACTACCATACCGTGATAATGAAGTCTGACCTAACATAGACCTACCATACCATGATGATGAGGTCTGACCTAACATAGTCCTACCATACCATGATGATGAGGTCTGACCTAACATAGTCCTACCATACCATGATGATGAGGTCTGACCTAACATATTCCTACCATACAATGATGATGAGGTCTGACCTAACATAGTCCTACCATACAATGATGATGAGGTCTGACCTACCATAGACCTACCATACCATGATGATGAGGTTATTGTTTTAGTAGGCAAGTCAGTTAATGTAGTATCCTTAAAGGCTTCGTAGAATTATGACTCATGAGACTTAAGTACGGTTAAATATTTAATTGTAACTTAGATTTACATTATCTTATGCACCTGGTTTAAAACTACCTGAAGCTTTCTTAATCATAGTTATATAGGCAGACATAGGAAATAGCTACGGATAGCGGGAAGCAAACCCCCGTCTTGAGTCAATACTTCCATCTATTGGTAAACATAAATATACCAGGTTACTACATTTAAGAACAAATTCTTATTTACAATGATGACCTAGGAACAGTGGGCTAACTGCCTTGTTCAGGGGCAGATTGACAGATTTTTACCTTGTAAACTCAGGGATTCGATCTTGCAACCTTTCAGTTACTAGTCCAACGCTCTAACCACAGTAGCTACTTGGCTACTTGTCTAGTTGTGATGGATGTCCTGGGGCTCTGTGAGGTCTGTTTGTGAACAGAGCCCCAGAACCAACTGGCTAAAGGGACTCTTCCTTAGATTCATCTCTCTGTTGGTGAGGGCTTTGTGGTGGAATGTGTGGGAATAACTTCCTTGTAGTTGGTTGTTAAAATTGAAAGGCTCTTTTCTGGATTTTGATCTTAAGTGGATATAGTCCTAATTCTGCTCTGCATTTTGTTTTGTTTTTTGCATCGTACACAAAGGATATTTTTGCAGAATTCTGCATGCAGAGTCTCAATTGCGTGTTTGTCCCATTTTGTGAAATCTTGGCAGGTGAGTAGAATCCAGACCTCACAACCATAAAAGGCAATAGGATCTATAACTGATTGAAGTAGTTTTATCCAGATCCTAATTGTCTTACAATTAAAAGGTTTTTGTTCCTTTTGATGGCATAGAAGGCCCTTCTTGACATGTCTTTTAGATCAATTCACAATTCATGGTGTTGATGTTTAGGTGGAGGTAGGTATAATTATTTGTGTGCTCTAGGGCAGCGTTGTCTAGATTTAATATGTATTTGTTGTCCTGGTAACTGGACCTTTTTTGGAAGACCATTATTCTTGTCTTATTGAGATTCACCGTCAGGGCCCAAGTCTGACATAATCTGTGCAGAAGATCTAGGTTCTGCTAAAGGCCCTCCTTGGTTGGGGACAGATCTAGGTGCTGCTGTAGACCCACCTTGGTTGGGGACAGATCTAGGTGCTGCTGTAGACCCACCTTGGTTGGGGACAGATCTAGGTGCTGCTGTAGACCCACCTTGGTTGGGGACAGATCTAGGTGCTCCTGTAGGCCCTCCTTGGTTGGGGACAGATCTAGGTGCTGCTGTAGGCCCACCTTGGTTGGGGACAGATCTAGGTGCTGCTGTAGGCCCTCCTTGGTTGGGGACAGATCTAGGTGCTGCTGTAGGCCCTCCTTGGTTGGGGACAGATCTAGGAGCTGCTGTAGGCCCACCTTGGTTGGGGACAGATCTAGGTGCTGCTGTAGGCCCTCCTTGGTTGGGGACAGATCTAGGAGCTGCTGTAGGCCCTCCTTGGTTGGGGACAGATCTAGGAGCTGCTGTAGGCCCTCCTTGGTTGGGGACAGATCTAGGTTCTGCTAAAGGCCCTCCTTGGTTGGGGACAGATCTAGGTGCTGCTGTAGACCCACCTTGGTTGGGGACAGATCTAGGTGCTGCTGTAGGCCCTCCTTGGTTGGGGACAGATCTAGGTGCTGCTGTACGCCCTCCTTGGTTGGGGACAGATCTTGGTGCTGCTGTAGACCCTCCTTGGTTGGGGACAGATCTAGGTGCTGGTGTAGACCCTCCTTGGTTGGGGACAGATCTAGGTGCTGCTGTAGGCCCTCCTTGGTTCGGGACAGAAGCCCCAGATCATCAGCAAACAGTAGTCATTTGATTTCAGAGTCCAGTAGGGTGAGGCCGGGTGCTGCAGACTGTTCTAGAGCCTTCACCAATTTGTTGATATACAGTGGGGAGAACAAGTATTTGATACACTGCCGATTTTGCAGGTTTTCCTACTTACAAAGCATGTAGAGGTCTGTAATTTTTATCATAGGTACATTTCAACTGTGAGAGACGGAATCTAAAACAAAAATCCAGAAAATCACATTGTATGATTTTTAAGTAATTAATTTGCATTTTATTGCATGACATAAGTATTTGATACATCAGAAAAGCAGAACTTAATATTTGGTACAGAAACCTTTGTTTGCAATTACAGAGATCATATGTTTCCTGTAGTTCTTGACTAGGTTTGCACACACTGCAGCAGGGATTTTGGCCCACTCCTCCCTACAGATCTTCTCCAGATCCTTCAGGTTTCGGGGCTGTCGCTGGGCAATACGGAGTTTCAGCTCCCTCCAAAGATTTTCTATTGGGTTCAGGTCTGGAGACTGGCTAGGCCACTCCAGGACCTTGAGATGCTTCTTACGGAGCCACTCCTTAGTTGCCATGGCTGTGTGCTTTGTGTCGTTGTCATGCTGGAAGACCCAGCCACGACCCATCTTCAATGCTCTTACTGAGGGAAGGAGGTTGTTGGCCAAGATCTCGCGATACATGGCCCCATCCATCCTCCCCTCAATACGGTGCAGTCGTCCTGTCCCCTTTGCAGAAAAGCATCCCCAAAGAATGATGTTTCCACCTCCATGCTTCACGGTTGGGATGGTGTTCTTGGGGTTGTACTCATACTTCTTCTTCCTCCAAACACGGCGAGTGGAGTTAGACCAAAAAGCTCTATTTTTGTCTCATCAGACCACATGACCTTCTCCCATTCCTCCTCTGGATCATCCAGATGGTCATTGGCAAACTTCAGACAGGCCTGGACATGCACTGGCTTAAGCAGGGGGACCTTGCGTGCGCTGCAGGATTTTAATCCATGACGGCGTAGTGTGTTACTAATGGTTTTCTTTGAGACTGTGGTCCCAGCTCTCTTCAGGTCATTGACCAGGTCCTGCCGTGTAGTTCTGGGCTGATCCCTCACCTTCCTCATGATCATTGATGCCCCACGAGGTGAAATCTTGCATGGAGCCCCAGACCGAGGGTGATTGACCGTCATCTTGAACTTCTTCCATTTTCTAATAATTGCGCCAACAGTTGTTTCCTTCTCACCAAGCTGCTTGCCTATTGTCCTGTAGCCCATCCCAGCCTTGTGCAGGTCTACAATTTTATCCCTGATGTCCTTACACAGCTCTCTGGTCTTGGCCATTGTGGAGAGGTTGGAATCTGTTTGATTGTGTGTGGACAGGTGTCTTTTATACAGGTAACGAGTTCAAACAGGTGCAGTTAATACAGGTAATGAGTGGAGAACAGGAGGGCTTCTTAAAGAAAAACGAACAGGTCTGTGAGAGCCGGAATTCTTACTGGTTGGTAGGTGATCAAATACTTATGTCATGCAATAAAATGCAAATTAATTATTTAAAAATCATACAATGTGATTTTCTGGATTTTTGTTTTAGATTCCGTCTCTCACAGTTGAAGTGTACCTATGATAAAAATTACAGACCTCTACATGCTTTGTAAGTAGGAAAACCTGCAAAATCGGCAGTGTATCAAATACTTGTTCTCCCCACTGTATATGTTGAAGAGGTTAGGGCTCAAGCTGCATCCATGTGTCATCCCACGGCCCTGAGGAAAGAAATCTGTCTGTTCATTACCAATTTTGACTTCTTGTTTGTGTACATGGATTTTATAATGTCATATGTTTTTCTCCCAGCACCACTTTCACTCAATATGTATAGCAGATCCTCATGCAAAAAATGAGTCAAAACCTTTTTGAAATCAACAAAGCATGAGAAGACATTGCTTTGGTTTTGTTTGTTTGTCAATAAGGCTAGGCAGGGTGTGTACATAATCTGTCGTAGGGTATTTTGCTAAGAAGCTAATTTGACATTTGCTCAGGACATTGTTTTCACTGAGGAAATGTTGGAGTCTGCAGTTGATGACACTACAGAGGAGTTTTCTGAGTTTGCTGTTGACGCATATCCCACGGAAGTTATTGGGGTCAAATTCGTCTCCACTTTTGTGGATTGGTGTGACCAGACCTTGGTTCTAAATACTGGGGAAGATGCCAGAGCTGAGCATAATGTTGAAGAGTTTAAGAATAGCCCATTTGAATTTGAGACCTGTATATTTGATCATTTTGTTTAGTTTACCATCAACATCACAGGCCTTTTGGGGTTTGTACTTTGTCCTGTATTTTCATCCAATGTAATTGGAGAATCCAGTGGGTTCTGGTCGTCTTTAATAGTTGATTCTAAGTTTAGTAAATTATCATGTTTATGTTTTAACTCTTGGTTCTTAGTTATATGGCTAAAAAGGTTGGAGAAGTGGTTTATCCATACATCTCCATTTAAGATAGATAACTCGTCATGTTGTTGTTTGTTTAGTGTTTTCCAATTTTCCCAGAAGTGGTTAGATTCTATGGATTCTTCAATTACATTGAGCTGATTTCTGACGTTCCTTCTTTTTCCGTGGTGTATTTCGGTATTGTTTTAGTGATTCACCATAGTGAAGGCGTAAGCTAAGAGTTTCTGAAGGTCTATGTTTTTGATTGGATAGTTGGTTAGATAGATGGTTTTTGGTTGGATAGGTTTCTCAATTTCTTTCAAAGGTTGTTGAGTTCTTCATCAAACCAAGTGTCATTGTTGTTAGTTTTCTTAGATTTTCTGCATGAATTTAAATTTAACTGATAACTGATAGGTCAAATATACTGTTCAGACTTCCTACTGCTAAGTTTACACCTTCACTATTGCAGGGAAACCTCTCTCTCCCCCTCTCTCTCTCTCGCCCCCCCTCTCTCTCCCTCTCTCTCCCCCTCTCTCCCCCTCTCTTTCGCTCCCCCCTCTCTTTCGCTCCCCCCTCTCTCTCCCACCCTCTCTCGCTCCCCCTCTCTCTCTCTCCCCCTCTCCCTCCTCTCTCTCTCCCCCTCACACATAAAGAAGTCAAGAGGAACAAATGTAATTATTGCGAGAGATAAAGAATTTGTATTTTGACAGCCTCACAAACTGCCACGCCAGCCCGAGCGTGGAAGACAGATGAAGGGCTGTTAAGTCTGAATGTTTGAGCTGCAATCGTTGTGCATGTACAAGCACATATTTCAGACGTTAGCGACGTTATATGTAGGCAGTCAGTTGGATCCAGCACTAGAGAAACGGTACTCATCATGTTGTCCCTACCATGCTGTCCTTGGCTTGGAGATGGTATGTGAAAGAGGAAGAGATGGTGACAGAGAGAGAGAGAGAGAGAGAGAGAGAGAGAGAGAGAGAGAGAGAGAGAGAGAGAGAGAGAGAGAGAGAGAGAGAGAGAGAGAGAGAGAGAGAGAGAGAGAGAGAGACCCACAGAGGTCTGTCTACTTCAAATCTGAAGGACCTCCTCTAGAGGCCAAGCTGTAGACGCTGTGTCTCCAAGCTGTAGAGGCTGTGTCTCCAAGCTGTAGAGGCTGTGTCTCCAAGCTGTAGAGGCTGTGTCTCCAAGCTGTAGACGCTGTGTCTCCAAGCTGTAGAGGCTGTGTCTCCAAGCTGTAGACGCTGTGTCTCCAAGCTGTAGAGGCTGTGTCTCCAAGCTGTAGAGGCTGTGTCTCCAAGCTGTAGAGGCTGTGTCTCCAAGCTGTAGAGGCTGTGTCTCCAAGCTGTAGAGGCTGTGTCTCCAAGCTGTAGACGCTGTGTCTCCAAGCTGTAGAGGCTGTGTCTCCAAGCTGTAGATGCTGTGTCTCCAAGCTGTAGACGCTGTGTCTCCAAGCTGTAGAGGCTGTGTCTCCAAGCTGTAGAGGCTGTGTCTCCAAGCTGTAGAGGCTGTGTCTCCAAGCTGTAGAGGTGAGACAGTGAAAAGTGACAGTCTCAGGTAACAAAACACAACACTCTAATTACTTAACTCACCACTCTCCTCTTTTGCATCCCAAATGGCACCTTATTCCATAAATAGTGCATTACTTTTATCCAGAGCCTACGCAAAAGTAGTGCACTATAAAGGGAATAGGTTGCTATTTGGGATGGCAATCCTTCTCTGTCAGTCATCCTAATGGGATCAAGAAAAGATGCATTAAAACAATTACTCATCCACAGATTATTATTTTGAAAGCTTCCCGGATGCACATTCTCTGTTTAGTCATTACTAATGTCCTTTAATGAGGTTAGGTAAGAAGACTATTTAGGCGAGCACTTAACATTTTTTTTTTTTTTTAAGAGGATTATAAAAAAAGAGAGGGTTTTTGCCATGAGAGGATTTTCTGTGGAGATGTTTGGCTGGGTTAGGGATGGGTGGAGGCATAGCATTAGAAGAAGAGATAACAAAAACAATGGTGGGGTGGCTGCTTTGTTGGAACTGCAGATTACTCCTTTAAAGGGGGCACAGTGTCAGTGGAGAGAACAGCTTGTACTTTGATATGATTGATTGTTATTGGAACTGCTGATTGCCCCTTTAAGAATGGTTGGGGCACACTGTCAGTGGAGAGAACAGCTTGTACTTGGATATGATTGATGGTCACATGTGTTCATGCTGAATGCAGACGCATGGGCCATAAGTAGATAGTATAGTCGATTATTATATGTACGCGGTTGAACTGTTTTCATAAACATGGAGTTCATGTTTGAAAAATCATTAACAAGTGAATGATCAGCTACATTTGACAACATTGACATTGAATATACAACTTTTTGCCATGAGGCATATGTGGACCGTATCCTACATGACATCACTATATAGTGGAGTCTCACTTATTCAAATGTTGAATTTTTTATTTTTTTTATTTCACCTTTATTTAACCAGGTAGGCTAGTTGAGAACAAGTTCTCATTTGCAACTGCGACCTGGCCAAGATAAAGCATAGCAGTGTGAACAGACAACACAGAGTTACACATGGAGTAAACAATAAACAAGTCAATAACATGGTAGAAAAAAAGAGAATCTATATACAATGTGTGCAAAAGGCATGAGGTAGGCAATAAATCGAAAATTACAATTTAGCAGATTAACACTGGAGTGATAAATCATCAGATGATCATGTGCAAGAAGAGATACTGGTGTGCAAAAGAGCAGAAAAGTAAATAAATAAAAGCAGTATGGGGGGTGAGGTAGGTAAATTGGGTGGGTAGTTTACAGATGGACTATGTACAGCTGCAGCGATCGGTTAGCTGCTCGGATAGCAGATTTTTAAAGTTGTTGAGGGAGATAAAAGTCTCCAACTTCAGAGATTTTTGCAATTCGTTCCAGTCGCAGGCAGCAGAGAACTGGAAGGAAAGGCGTCCAAATGAGGTTTTAGCTTTAGGGATGATCAGTGAGATACACCTGCTGGAGCGCGTGCTGCGGGTGGGTGTAGCCATCGTGACCAGTGAACTGAGATAAGGCGGCACTTTACCTAGCATAGCCTTGTAGATGACCTGGAGCCAGTGGGTCTGACGACGAACATGTAGCGAGGGCCAGCCGACTAGGGCATACAGGTCGCAGTGGTGGGTCGTATAAGGTGCTTTAGTAACAAAACGAATGGCACTGTGATAAACTGCATCCAGTTTGCTGAGTAGAGTGTTGGAAGCTATTTTGTAGATGACATCGCCGAAGTCGAGGATCGGTAGGATAGTCAGTTTTACTAGGGTAAGTTTGGCGGCGTGAGTGAAGGAGGCTTTGTTGCGGAATAGAAAGCCGATTCTTGATTTGATTTTGGATTGGAGATGTTTGATATGAGTCTGGAAGGAGAGTTTGCAGTCTAGCCAGACACCTAGGTACTTATAGATGTCCACATATTCTAGGTCGGAACCGTCCAGGGTGGTGATGCTAGTCGGGCGTGCGGGTGCAGGCAGCGAACGGTTGAAAAGCATGCATTTGGTTTTACTAGCGTTTAAGAGCAGTTGGAGGCCACGGAAGGAGTGTTGTATGGCATTGAAGCTCGTTTGGAGGTTAGATAGCACAGTGTCCAAGGAAGGGCCGGAAGTATATAGAATGGTGTCGTCTGCGTAGAGGTGGATCAGGGAATCGCCCGCAGCAAGAGCAACATCATTGATGTATACAGAGAAAAGAGTCGGCCCGAGAATTGAACCCTGTGGTACCCCCATAGAGACTGCCAGAGGACCGGACAACATGCCCTCCGATTTGACACACTGAACTCTGTCTGCAAAGTAGTTGGTGAACCAGGCAAGGCAGTCATTAGAAAAACCGAGGCTACTGAGTCTGCCGATAAGAATATGGTGATTGACAGAGTCGAAAGCCTTGGCCAGGTCGATGAAGACGGCTGCACAGTAATGTCTTTTATCGATGGCGGTTATGATGTCGTTTAGTACCTTGAGCGTGGCTGAGGTGCACCCGTGACCGGCTCGGAAACCGGATTGCACAGCGGAGAAGGTACGGTGGGATTCGAGATGGTCAGTGATCTGTTTGTTGACTTGGCTTTCGAAGACCTTAGATAGGCAGGGCAGGATGGATATAGGTCTGTAACAGTTTGGGTCCAGGGTGTCTCCCCCTTTGAAGAGGGGGATGACCGCGGCAGCTTTCCAATCCTTGGGGATCTCAGATGATACGAAGGAGAGGTTGAACAGGCTGGTAATAGGGGGTGCGACAATGGCGGCGGACAGTTTCAGAAATAGGGGGTCCAGATTGTCAAGCCCAGCTGATTTGTATGGGTCCAGGTTTTCCAGCTCTTTCAGAACATCTGCTATCTGGATTTGGGTAAAGGAGAAGCTGGGGAGGCTTGGGCGAGTAGCAGCGGGGGGGGCGGGGCTGTTGGCCAAGGTTGGAGTCGCCAGGAGGAAGGCATGGCCAGCCATTGAGAAATGCTTGTTGAAGTCTTCGATTATCACGGATTTATCGGTGGTGACCGTGTTACCTAGCCTCAGTGCAGTGGGCAGCTGGGAGGAGGTGCTCTTGTTCTCCATGGACTTTACAGTATCCCAGAACTTTTTGGAGTTAGAGCTACAGGATGCGAATTTCTGCTTGAAAAAGCTGGCCTTTGCTTTCCTGACTGACTGCGTGTATTGGTTCCTGACTTCCCTGAACAGTTGCATATTGCGGGGGCTCTTCGATGCTATTGCAGTTCGCCACAGGATGTTTTTGTGCTGGTCGAGGGCAGTCAGGTCTGGAGTGAACCAAGGGCTATATCTGTTCTTGGTTCTGCATTTTTTGAACGGAGCATGCTTGTCTAATATGGTGAGGAAGTAACATTTAAAGAATGACCAGGCATCCTCAACTGACGGGATGAGGTCAATATCCTTCCAGGGTACCCGGGCCAGGTCGATTAGAAAGGCCTGCTCGCAGAAGTGTTTTAGGGAGCGTTTGACAGTGATGAGGGGTGGTCGTTTGACCGCGGACCCGTGGCGGATACAGGCAATGAGGCAGTGATCGCTGAGATCTTGATTGAAGACAGCAGAGGTGTATTTGGAGGGCAGGTTGGTCAGGATAATGTCTATTAGGGTGCCCATGTTTACGGATTTAGGGTTGTACCTGGTGGGTTCCTTGATGATTTGTGTGAGATTGAGGGCATCAAGCTTGGATTGTAGGACTGCCGGGGTGTTAAGCATATCCCAGTTTAGGTCACCTAACAGAACAAACTCTGAAGCTAGATGGGGAGCGATCAATTCACAGATGGTGTCCAGGGCACAGCTGGGAGCTGAGGGGGGTCGGTAGCAGGCGGCAACAGTGAGAGACTTATTTCTGGAGAGATTAATTTTTAAAATTAGAAGTTCGAACTGTTTGGGCATAGACCTGGAAAGTATGACAGAACATTGCAGGCTATCTCTGCAGTAGATTGCAACTCCTCCCCCTTTGGCAGTTCTATCTTGACGGAAAGTGTTATAGTTGGGTATGGAAATCTCAGAATTTTTGGTGGCCTTCCTAAGCCAGGATTCGGACACGGCAAGGACATCAGGATTGGCAGAGTGTGCTAAAGCGGTGAGTAAGGCAAACTTAGGGAGGAGGCTTCTGATGTTGACATGCATGAGGCCAAGGCTTTTTCGATCGCAGAAGTCAACAAATGAGGGTGACTGGGGACATGCAGGGCCTGGGTTTACCTCCACATCACCCGAGGAACAGAGGAGTAGTAGGATGAGGGTGCGGCTAAAGGCTATCAAAACTGGTCGCCTAGAGCGTTGGGGACAAAGAATAAAAGGAGCAGATTTATGGGCGTGGTAGAATAGATTCTGGGCATAATGTGCAGACAGGGGTATGGAGGGGCGCGGGTACAGCGGAGGCAAGCCCAGGCACTGGGTGATGATAAGAGAGGTTGTATCTCTGGACATGCTGGTCTCAATGGGTGAGGTCACCGCATGTGTGGGGGGTGGGACAAAGGGGGTATCAGAGGTACGGAGAGTGGAACTACAGGGTCCATTGCAAACCAAAACAATGATTATGAAAACTAGCCTGAACAACAGTATGCAAGGCATATTGATATTTGAGAGAGACATACAATAAGGCATAAAGTGATTGCAGGTCTTGATTGGGAGAGCTAGCTAAAACAACAGGTAAGATAACAGCAGCAATAACAGGGTGCTAGTCTAACACAGCAACAACAGGTAAAAATGGCGACGACTAGGCAGAGAGGGTCGGATTAACTACACACAGATTCTGAGTTAAAGCACAGAGCCGACAGATAAAACACAAATAAACAGAATGGAGTACCGTGAATTAATGGACAGTCAAGCATGCATCAGCTATGTAGCCAAGTGATCATAGTGTCCAGGGGGCAGCCGTAGATGGAGCAGAGGAGGCCTCCACTAAGCTAGCACGCGGCGTTTAAAGTTAGTAGCCCGGGGGGTGGTCTGCTCAGACGGAGGGGGTCTGCTCAGACGTGGTTGTGTCGACAGAGAATCCAAGCCAGATGGCGATGGCGAAAGAGAGGTTGTGAATTGTAGAATTGTGTTTGCTAACTGGTGCTAGCTTCGTGGCAGTGGCGCTAGCTGCGCTAGCCGCAAGCTAGCTGTGAGGATCAGAAGCAGTGGCTCAGGGATTACGGCAGGAATCCGGCGTTGTTGTCGAGAGACAGTCCGATGCTGGTAAATTGGTGAGTAATATCCAGGCTAATAACAGGGCTGGTGTCTGTGCAGAAGGTAAAAGCTACTAGCAGCGGCAAAAAAAAAATGGCTAAATTAGCTTGTAGCTGGTATTGTAGCCCAAGAATTCGCTGGTAGACCTCTTCAGCTAGCCGGCAGATGGGCCTAGCTCGAGGCTAGCTCAAGGCTAACTGGTGCTTGCTTCGGGACAGAGGTGTTAGCCAGTAGTAGCCACTCGGTTGCAGCTAGCTAGCTGTGATGATACGGTGTAATTGTCCAGAGCTTGCGTCAGGAATCCGGTGATGTGGTAGAGAAAAAGCAGTCCTATATGCTCTGGGTTGATATCGCGCTTGCAGCTAGCCGGCAGATGGGCCTAGCTCGAGGCTAGCTCAAGGCTAACTGGTGCTTGCTTCGGGACAGAGGTGTTAGCCAGTAGTAGCCACTCGGTTGCAGCTAGCTAGCTGTGATGATACGGTGTAATTGTCCAGAGCTTGCGTCAGGAATCCGGTGATGTGGTAGAGAAAAAGCAGTCCTATATGCTCTGGGTTGATATCGCGCTTGCAGACTGGCAGGTATTGGCCCGGTATTGAAGCTGGCTGTGTCCGAGTTGAGGGTGAAGACCGCAGCAGTGGCTAACTGACTACTAGCTAGTAGCTAGTTATCTGGCTAGCTTCTGCTTGGGGTTACGGTTCTAAAGTATAAAAAAAAATAGCAGGTCCGTACCACATTGGGTGAGGCGGAATGTAGGAATGTATATTCAGTTCCTAGATGGAAAGTGAAATTAAAATATATACGAAATGTATACGAAAAATACGAAGACTATTTACTATTTACTATTTACACGCAACAGGACAATACAGGACAATACAAACACACGTCCGACTGCTACGCCATTTTGGATTCAAAGTGAATGAAAAATCAAGATATAAAGGCCTAGATTTAATGTAAACCTCACTGTTGGAAATATGGTTACTACTACTACTACTACTACTACTACTACTACTACTACTACTACTACTACTACTACTACTACTACTACTACTAGAAGGCGTACCTGGAGATGTCCGTCCTCGGTTAGAAGGAATAGGTTGAGTCCAGGAGATTCAATCAACAGATTGTTATTATTTATATTCAAGGCAGTGTTGTATAGCTATTATATTATAGCTAATATAGAGACCATGTGCTCTCGTAATATTGAGAGACAGAGAGTAACAATAATGAATAAACAAATATTAGCCCAATAAATAGTTCAACCACAGATCTATGATTTGAGTACACAGAATACAACGTCACATATAAACCGTTATAAGCCTCTACCACTAGGTGGCAGAATACACATAAAATGGCCACTAGGCAGAACTCCATAAAGAAGCCGGATATACTAATTATGAACAGCCAGGTAACATGGGGTCGTCGCCATTTTAGCTATTAACATAAACATTTTCCAATAATTTATCAATAAGTGCATAAAGAACTGTTATTATACACAGATAATATGTCTGTAATAACCTACTACCCTGACAGAAATAGGCTACACAATATCTCTATAGGAAATTACCAAAGTGCTCACACATTAAATATGAGCCACAGGAGGCAGAAATGCCGACAATGCAGGTAATAACTCAATATGAGCAAACGAAAAGTAGGAATATGCATATATTCATGGAAGCAAGTACAATTTATCTCAGGTACCAAGTACAGGCTAATAAATTCGCTAGTTTAGCATATTTCCAGTGGCGACCCGTCATTCAGAGCAGGTGAGGCTTGGGCTTGCCTGTTTTACATGTTATTTTGGCATTAATACATGTCATATATCAGTTTCAAAACAATGTAAAAATATATATATATATATATCATTGAGTTTATAAAGCCGTTTACAAACATGGTCTCTTTTTTGTTTTCTTGAGTAAGGCAGCTACAAAATGCAGGTGTTTCAGCCTAGCTCAATGCTTTCTGTGGTGGTTGGGCGAGCCAGCAGAAAATACGGAGCGTTGCGCCGTGATTGGCTCAGTGTTCTGTCACTCATGGGGACATTAAATCACCGCCAAGTTTAAGGGTAGACCTCCAAAATTCTAGCCCCTTGGGTGCTGCCATAGAGTAACATTAGAAGTGCCCATCCAAGAAGGCTTAAGGTCATTGGCCATAGATAAAATGGCGTCAAATCACGTTATATCTACAGTAGCTTTGATTGGACTGATCATGTCAAAGTCATATGTTCAAAATCTTAGCTAGCAGTCATCATCATGAATCAAGTCGACAATCTACTGGCAAATCCTTTTTAGTCCTTGTCAGATGAAGAGAAATAATGAACAGAAATTATAGATAAGACATATAAGTGCTCATCAGCCATTGGACATAAACATTAATCAACAAGTTGGAAATCACAAATTCAACAATGAGTGGTTTGGAAGGAATCAGTGACAGTGGATGTGTGGTCCCAAATCTGGGGCTCTTTTCCAAGTTCTAAAATTATAAACATTCAACATTGACCATGCTGTCTATGATTCATGATTTGTGCCGCGCTCAAAACATCCATTAACTCGGGACCGCGAAAACTTGACTTCAGAGAGTTCAAGACAACTGGGAAGTCGGGAATAAACGAGCTCCGACGGGGAAAATCATTTTTAAACGGTCGTCCAACCCGGAGTTGTAAATACGGCATTTTTCTAGAGCTACGACCTGAAGATCAGCGACGCCGTCATGATTCTACCTTATTTTTATCAGAGTTCCCTGTTG
>NC_092111.1:42995873-43003373 GCF_045679555.1 Salvelinus alpinus | reverse complement strand
AGGACAGCAGAGTCCCTGTCCATCTTCCTCCCTGAAGCTAGGACAGCAGAGTCCCTGCCCATCTTCCCCCTGAAGCTAGGACAGCAGAGTCCCTGCCCATCTTCCCCCTGAAGCTAGGACAGCAGAGTCCCTGTCCATCTTCCCCCTGAAGCTAGGACAGCAGAGTCCCTGTCCATCTTCCCCCTGAAGCTAGGACAGCAGAGTCCCTGTCCATCTTCCCCCTGAAGCTAGGACAGCAGAGTCCCTGTCCATCTTCCCCCTGAAGCTAGGACAGCAGAGTCCCTGTCCATCTTCCCCCTGAAGCTAGGACAGCAGAGTCCCTGTCCATCTTCCCCCTGAAGCTAGGACAGCAGATTCCCATCTTCTGAAAACATCTGAAACCGTACACCTCTTCAAGGAGTATCTTAACTAATCCCACCACACACAATTTCAGTCTTGCAATGCATTGGTTGTTCAGTGATAGAATTCTTGCCTGCCACCCTACTCCCAATAGACCACCCCTACTCCCCCCAATTAAAAATATATATAATAATGCCTTTCGTGAACTAACACTCACACTTTAATTTGTATTAGTTGTGTTTACTCCCCCCCTCCCCTCCCTTTCCAGCTCCGACTCCACTGATAGCTACCTTATTGAGGACAAATGTACTTTCTATTCTTGTCAAACTATCTTCGGATGAATGCACTACTGTCTCTCTGGATGAGAGCGTCTGCTTAAACGACTCACATGTAAATGATTAGCTTGGATATTGATTCTGGTTTTAATGACCAAGTCCAGGCTCCAGGAGGAGAATCTCTGTTGTCCCATCCTTGTGTGTGTGTGTGTGTGTGTGTGTGTGTGTGTGTGTGTGTGTGTGTGTGTGTGTGTGTGTGTGTGTGTGTGTGTGTGTGTGTGTGTCCTATCATCCTACTGGATATTGATCAGTTTATTGACTGGAAAAATACCTTTTACAATCCACATACACCGAGTGGACAAAACATTATGAACACCTGCTCTTTCCATGTCATAGACCGACCAGGTGAATTCAGGTGAGTGCTATGATCCCTTATTGATGCCACTCTTTAAATCCACTTCAATCAGTGTAGATGAAGGGGAGGAAACGGGTTAAATAAGGATTTTTAAGCCTTGAGATATGCATTGTATATACAGTTGAAGTCGGAGGTTCACATACATCTTAGCCAAAAACGTTTAAACTCAGTTTTTCACAATTCCTGACATTTAATCATTTAATGACCACTTTATTTTAAGAATGTGAAATGTCAGAATAATAGTAGAGAGAATTATTTATTTCAGCTTCTTTTCTTTTATCACATTCCCAGTGGGTTAGAAGTTTACATACACTCAATTAGTATTTGGTAGCATTGCCTTTAAATTGTTTAACTTGGGTCAAACGTGTTGGGTAGCCTTCCACAAGCTTCCCACAATAAGTTGGGTGAATTTTGGCCCATTCCTCCTGACAGAGCTGGTGTAACTGAGTCAGGTTTGTAGGCCTCCTTGCTCGCACATGCTTTTTCAGTTCTACCCACAAATTTTCTATCGGATTGAGGTCAGGGCTTTGTGATGGCCACTCCAACACCTTGACTTTGTTGTCCTTAAGCCATTTTGCCACAACTTTGGAAGTATGCTGGGGTCATTGTCCATTTGGAAGATCCATTTGTGACCAAGCTTTAAGTTAACTTCCTGACTGATGTCTTTAGATGTTACGTCAATATATCCATATCATTTTCCAACCTCATGATGCCATCTATTTTGTGAAGTGCACCATTCCCTCCTGCAGCAAAGCACCCCCATAGCATGATGCTGCCACCCCCGTGCTTCACAGTTGGGATGGTGTTCTTCGGCTTGCAAGCCTCGCCCTTTTTCTTCCAAACATAACGATGGTCATTTTAGCCAAACAGTTCTATTTTTGTTTCATCAGACCAAGAGACATTTCTCCAAAAAGTACGATCTTCGTCCCCATGTGCAGTTGCAAACTGTTGTCTGGCTTTTTTATGGTGGTTTTGGAGCAGTGGCTTCTTCCTTGCTGAGCAGCCTTCAGGTTATGTCGATATAGGACTTGTTTTACTGTGGATATAGATACTTTTGTACCTGTTTCCTCCAGCATCTTTACAAGGTCCTTTGCTGTTGTTCTGGGATTGATTTGCACTTTTCAACACTAAAGTACGTTCATCTCTAGGAGACAGAACGCGTCTCCTTCCTGAGCGGTATGACGGCTGCGTGGTCCCATGGTGTTTATACTTGCGTAACATTGTTTGTACAGATGACCTGGTGCCTTCAGGCATTTGGAAATTGCTCCCAAGGATGAACCAGACTTGTGGAGTTTTTTTTTCTGAGATCTTGGCTGGTTTCTTTTGATTTCCCATGATGTCAAGCAAAGAGGCATTGAATTTGAAGTTAGGCCTTGAAATACATCCACAGGTACACCTCCAGTTGACTCAAATGATGTCAATTAGCCTATCAGAAGCTTCTAAAGCCATGACATCCTTTTCTGGAATTTTCCAAGCTGTTTAAAGGCACAATCAACTTAGTGTATGTGAACTTCTGACCCACTGGAATTGTGATACAGTGAATTAAAAGTGAAATAATCTGTCTGTAAACAATTGTTGGAAAAATTACTTGTGCCATGCACAAAATAGATGTCCTAGCCGACTTGCCAAAACTATAGTTTGTTAACAAGGTTTTTCACGCTCAACAGTGTGTATCGGAAATGGTCACCCAAATGACATCCAGCCAATAAAACACAATTTAACATCCGAATTGAAGCTGTTCCGAGGTCAAAGGGTCAAAGGGGGGGGGGGGGGGGGGGTGCAACTCAATACTAGGAAGGTGTTAATGTTTTTTAACACTCTGTCTGTCTGTCTTTCTATCTCTCTCTAATAAACCAATGTTTGGGGTCTGTGTTGTGATGTCATGAGTCTGGGGGCAGAGAGGAGGTTGAAAGAGGAGTGTTCCAAATGGCACCCGCGTTCCTATTGGCCCTGTTCAACAGAGGTGCTCTACATAGGTAATAGGGTTCTATTTGGACTCCAGTTCTCCCAGACGGTAAACCCTTCCCGTTAACATCTGCATTGTAAAGTCTGTGGCGGAGCACAGAGGAGGCATGGATAGTCTACACACATAACACTTGAAATCATACAAACGCACAAATGTGTTCTTAACTGACTTGCCTAGTGAAACAAAAAATAAATAAAATAATGCACACACAGACACGTCTATAGACACACACACACGTCTATAGGCACACACACACACACACACACACACACACACACACACACACACACACACACACACACACACACACGTCTATAGGCACACACACACACACACACACACACACACACACACACACACACACACACACACACACACACACACACACACACACACACACACACACACACACACACACACACACACACACACACACACACACACACACACACACACACACACACTGTCATGTCTATAGACACACACACAAACCCTCAGGTGCTATTAAAGTCTACCGGGCTAGTTGTGCAGTGAACTGACCCTTGACCTGTCAGCAAAAGGCCGTAAAAAATAGGGATATACAAAGTCTTCACATTTAAATATATTTTTCATTCAGGCTGTAACACAACAACATTTGGAAAAAGTATTTGAAAAGATTATTTATATACCAACAAAGTTTTTTAAATAATAATAATATTATCTACCATTTGCCATTAGAGAGAAGATCAATGGGATTTATTTTTAGAATCTAAAATAATTAGACATATTTTTCCCAATGTTAATTTCATCGCGGAATATATTGCTCACCTTTTCTGGCCGCGATGGGTTCTTATTCCCCAAGGAGCCACACAACAAACTACCATGAACTTCTCCTTTAATTAGACCTAGTAGTCTTGTATGTTTTCCTCTATACACAATACCTCATTATGAACAAAAACAGGTTTTTATAAATGTTTGCACATTTATATTAAAATATTATATTAAAAACAGCCCCGGAAATATCACATTTACATAAGTATTCAGACCCTTTACTCAGTACTTTGTTCAAGCACCTTTGGCAGCGATTACAGCCTCGAGTCTTCTTGGGTATGACGCTATGAGAGACATAGAGTAATAGAGAGTGATAGAGAGAGAGAGAGAGACAGAGAGTGATAGAGAGAGAGAGAGACAGAGAGAGACAGAGACAAAGAGACAGAGAGAGAGAGAAAAGAGACAGAGAGAGACAGAGAGCGAGAGAGAGAGCGAGAGAGCGAGAGAGAGAGAGAGAGAGAGTGAGAGAGAGAGAGAGAGAGAGAGAGAGAGAGAGAGAGAGAGAGAGAGAGAGAGAGAGAGAGAGAGAGAGAGAGAGAGAGAGAGAGAGAAAAGTCTTGTTGTCTTTAAGGCTTGTTTGCAGCAGCAATGCTCTAATGAGGGTCTGAATAGTTCCCGAAATACTGGTTAAGAGTCATATTGAACAGCTGATCTTTTACATTGAAGTAGTCCTATTTATCAAGTTTTACATTTGTATTGTCATTTGCACAAGTACAGTGAAATGCATGTATTGCTTGCTCTTTCCTAACCATTAAGTAATGAATATCAGTCAAGTAGAACAAAACCACTGGAGAAGTTGAACTACTGTAACTACCGTTGTCACATGATTCCAGTAGCCTTCCCTACAGTAGGTCCAGTAGCCTTCCCTACAGTAGCCCCAGTAGCCTTCCCTACAGTAGGCCCAGTAGCCTTCCCTACAGTAGGTCCAGTAGCCTTCCCTACAGTAGCCCCAGTAGCCTTCCCTACAGTAGGCCCAGTAGCCTTCCCTACAGTAGCCCCAGTAGCCTTCCCTACAGTAGGTCCAGTAGCCTTCCCTACAGTAGGTCCAGTAGCCTTCCTAACAGTGTTTCTGAGTACATCATATTTAGGTTTGGGGGGGGTGGAAAAGTCGACATAAAACATTTTGAATTGAAACGTTCTGCTGACAAATCCACGACAGTGTGTCATTGTTTTCTCGTTCAGAGACTGACCCAGTCTAATGTCCAGAGACAGTTTAAATTACTGCTAAAGATGAAAACATTTTGCTAGCGCTGTAAATAGACCGCTAGCTTATGTACCATATTTAATAACAGTTGGCTACGGTATTGCTGTGTGATAGGGAGAGCGACATCATTTCCTATTTAATGTCTATACCAAATAATCTGTTGAGAAACACATTTTTTAAACAACAATTCGACCTTTTGCATAAATTGAACTATGTCGTTGCCGTAGAGAAGATGAAGACATTGAGATCTCTATCTCTGATTGGCCGTGGTAATTAAAATTAAATTATATTAATAGTTAACTATTAAAATGTTAACACTCCCCAGATTACTTTATCTCTTTCAGAATCTGCCTATATTTTTAAAATAACGTTATTTTTTTCTTCATTCAAATCCTTGGATTCTATCATCTTGCCTTTTGTGAAAAGTATCTCTCTAAAAAAAAAAGATATATATATATAATCAAGCCCGAAGAATTAAGGGGCATGAGCCGTGCCAAACAGGGTTGCAAATGCTAGAGCTCTGGTTTATTGGCAGGATTCGTTCCTTGGCCTGGTAAATCCCTCCATTCATGGCTCACTATTAAAACAAGATATATAGACAACACATTTCTTCCAGGACTTCTCTTTTCATCAACTAAATCCCCTTCAGGTATTACTGGCAATAACGATATGCAACAACAACAAAAAAATCACAAAAAATGTGGTATCAAATAAGGACAACCTTTGGTTTCCCAGAGACCTCTGTCTGAACTCCTATTTGCCATAACCATGCTCCCCTCCCCCCTCACTAACTGACAAAACGTTTCTATCCGGAGGAGAAAAATCATTAAGGTAGACAGTGATGTAGACAGTGAGGTAGACAGTGATGTAGACAGTGAGGTAGACAGTGATGTAGACAGTAGGGTAGACAGTGATGTAGACAGTAAGGTAGACAGTGAGGTAGACAGTGAGGTAAACAGTGAGGTAGACAGTGAGGTAGACAGTAGGGTAGACGGTGAGGTAGACAGTAAGGTAGACAGTGAGGTAGACAGTGAGGTAAACAGTGAGGTAGACAGTGAGGTAGACAGTAGGGTAGACAGTGAGGTAGACAGTAAGGTAGACAGTGTGGTAGACAGTGAGGTAAACATTGAAGTAGACAGTGAGGTAGACAGTAGGGTAGACAGCGAGGTAGACAGTAAGCTAGACAGTGAGGTAAACAGTAAGGTAGACAGTGAGGTAAACAGTGAGGTAGACAGTTAGGTAGACAGTAGGGTAGACAGTGAGGTAGACAGTGAGGGTAGACAGTAAGGTAGACAGTGAGGTAGACAGTAGGGTAGACAGTTGGGTAGACAGTAGGGTAGACAGTGAGGTAGACAGTAGGGTAGACAGTGATGTAGACATTAAGGTAGACAGTGAGGTAGACAGTAAGGTAGACAGTGAGGTAGACGGTGAGGTAGACAGTAGGGTAGACAGTGAGGTAGACAGTAGGGTGGACAGTGAGGTAGACAGTGAGGTAGACAGTAGGGTAGACAGTGAGATAGACAGTAGGGTAGACAGTGAGGTAGACAGTGAGGTAGACAGTAAGGTAGACAGTGAGGTAGACAGTGAGGTAGACAGTAAGGTAGACAGTAAGGTAGACAGTAAGGTAGACAGTGAGGTAAACAGTAGGGTAGACAGTGAGGTAGACAGTGAGGGTAGACAGTAAGGTAGACAGTGAGGTAGACAGTAGGGTAGACAGTTGGGTAGACAGTAGGGTAGACAGTGAGGTAGACAGTAGGGTAGACAGTGAGGTAGACAGTAAGGTAGACAGTGAGGTAGACAGTAAGGTAGACAGTGAGGTAGACAGTGAGGTAGACATTAGGGTAGACAGTGAGGTAGACAGTAGGGTAGACAGTGAGGTAGACAGTGAGGTAGACAGTAGGGTAGACAGTGAGATAGACAGTAGGGTAGACAGTGAGGTAGACAGTAGGGTAGACAGTGAGGTAGACAGTAAGGTAGACAGTGAGGTAGACAGTAGGGTAGACAGTAGGGTAGACAGTAGGGTAGACAGTGAGGTAGACAGTGAGGTAGACAGTAGGGTAGACAGTAAGGTAGACAGTGAGGTAGACAGTTAGGTAGACAGTGAGGTAGACAGTGAGGGAGACAGTAGGGTAGACAGTGAGGTAGAAAGTGTGGTAGACAGTAAGGTAGACAGTGAGGTAGACAGTAGGGTAAACAGTAGGGTAGACAGGGAGGTAGAAAGGGTATTATTACTATTGCGGACCTTTACATTAATAGTACGTTTGACACATTCGCACAGTTGAGGGAAGTGGATGATCTCTCCGCATCTAACTTCTTCCGACATCTTCAGATAAGAAACTACGTTGGCTTAAATATACCACATTTTGAGGCAATTACTCCTGCCAGGTGATGATGGGCAACACGACATAAAACCTGGAACCCACCCTGATTCACAGTACTTTGAACGCTGAGCATTATCTTGATACAGTACAGTCAAAGATCAATGAAGCAA
>NC_092111.1:42968373-42990873 GCF_045679555.1 Salvelinus alpinus | reverse complement strand
TAGGGTCAGTAGGGTCAGTAGGATCAGTAGGGTCAGTAGGGTCAGTAGGGTCAGTGGGGTCAGTAGGATCAGTAGGGTCAGTAGGGTCAGTAAGGTCGGTAGGGTCAGTAGAGCCAGTAGGGTCAGTAGGGTCAGTAAGGTCGGTAGGATCAGTAGGGTCAGTAGGGTCAGTAAGGTCGGTAGGGTCAGTAGAGCCAGTAGGGTCAGTAGGGTCAGTAAGGTCGGTAGGGTCAGTAGGGTCAGTGGGGTCAGTAGGATCAGTAGGGTCAGTAGGGTCAGTAAGGTCAGTAGGGAAGTAGGGTCTGTAGGGTCAGTAGAGCCAGTAGGGTTGGCAGGGTCAGTATGGTCAGTAGGGTAAGTAAGGCCAGTAGGGTCAGTAGGGTCAGTTAGGAAACATCTAATTTGAGTGTTTGACAGGAAGTACATCCTCAGACATGAGTAGCCCAGGAGGTGATTCAAGGTCAGTTTTACATTTTTCCACTCAACGTTTAAAGTTTAGGATACAGGGGATGTTAATCTGATCCTAGATCAGTGTCTATGGGAGATCAGTGTCTGAGAAATCATTGTCTATAGGAGATCAGTGTCTATAGGAGATCAGTGTCTATAGGAGAACAGTGTCTATAGGAAAACAGTGTCTATAGGAGATCAGTGTCTATAGGAGATCAGTGTCTATAGGAGATCAGTGTCTATAGGAGATCAGTGTCTATAGGAGAACAGTGTCTATGGGAGATCAGTGTCTATAGGAGATCAGTGTCTATAGGAGATCAGTGTCTATAAGAGATCAGTGTCTATAGGAGATCAGTGTCTATAAGAGATCAGTGTCTATAGGAGATCAGTGTCTATAGGAGATCAGTGTCTATAGGAGATCAGTGTCTATAGGAGATCAGTGTCTATAGGAGATCAGTGTCTATAAGAGATCAGTGTCTATAGGAGATCAGTGTCTATAGGAGATCAGTGTCTATAGGAGATCAGTGTCTATAAGAGATCAGTGTCTATAGGAGATCAGTGTCTATAGGAGATCAGTGTCTATAAGAGATCAGTGTCTATAAGAGATCAGTGTCTATAGGAGATCAGTGTCTATAGGAGATCAGTGTCTATAGGAGATCAGTGTCTATAAGAGATCAGTGTCTATAGGAGATCAGTGTCTATAGGAGATCAGTGTCTATAGGAGATCAGTGTCTATAGGAGATCAGTGTCTATAAGAGATCAGTGTCTATAGGAGATCAGTGTCTATAAGAGATCAGTGTCTATAGGAGATCAGTGTCTATAGGAGATCAGTGTCTATAGGAGATCAGTGTCTATAGGAGATCAGTGTCTGAGAGATCAGTGTCTATAGGAGATCAGTGTCTATAGGAGATCAGTGTCTATAGGAGATCAGTGTCTATAGGGGATCAGTGTCTATAGGAGATCAGTGTCTATAGGAGATCAGTGTCTGAGAGATCAGTGTCTATAGGAGATCAGTGTCTATAGGAGATCAGTGTCTATGGGAAATCAGTGTCTGAGAGATCAGTGTCTATAGGAGATCAGTGTCTATAGGAGATCAGTGTCTATAGGAGATCAGTGTCTATAGGAGATCAGTGTCTATAGGAGATCAGTGTCTATAGGAGATCAGTGTCTATAGGAGATCAGTGTCTTTGGGAGATCAGTGTCTATAGGAGATCAGTGTCTATAGGAGATCATTGTCTATAGGAGATCAGTGTCTATAGGAGATTAGTGTCTATAAGAGATCAGTGTCTATGGGAGATCAGTGTCTATGGGAGATCAGTGTCTATAGGAGATCAGTGTCTATAGGAGATCAGTGTCTTTGGGAGAACAGTGTCTTTGGGAGAACAGTGTCTATATGAGATCAGTGTCTATAGGAGATCAGTGTCTATAGGAGATCAGTATATATAGGAGATCAGTGTCTATAGGAGATCAGTGTCTATAGGAGATCAGTGTCTTTGGGAGATCAGTGTCTATGAGAGATCAGTGTCTATAGGAGATCAGTGTCTATATGAGATCAGTGTCTATAGGAGATCAGTGTCTATAGGAGATCAGTGTCTGAGAGATCAGTGTCTATAGGAGATCAGTGTCTATAGGAGATCAGTGTCTATAGGAGATCATTGTCTATAGGAGATCAGTGTCTATAGGAGATCAGTGTCTGAGAGATCAGTGTCTATAGGAGATCAGTTTCTATAGGAGATCAGTGTCTATAGGAGATCAGTGTGTTTGGGAGATCAGTGTCTTTGGGAGATCAGTATCTATAGGAGATCAGTGTCTATAGGAGATCAGTGTCTGAGAGATCAGTGTCTATAGGAGATCAGTGTCTGAGAGATCAGTGTCTATAGGAGATCAGTGTCTATAGGAGATCAGTATCTATAGGAGATCAGTTTCTATAGGAGATCAGTGTCTATGAGATATCAGTGTCTATAGGAGATCAGTGTCTGAGAGATCAGTGTCTATAGGAGATCAGTGTCTATAGGAGATCAGTGTCTGAGAGATCAGTGTCTATAGGAGATCAGTGTCTGAGAGATCAGTGTCTATAGGAGATCAATGTCTATAGGAGATCAATGTCTGAGAGATCAGTGTCTATAGGAGATCAGTGTCTATAGGAGATCAGTGTCTGAGAGATCAGTGTCTATAGGAGATCAGTGTCTATAGGAGATCAGTGTCTTTGGGAGAACAGTGTCTATAGGAGATCAGTGTCTTTAGGAGATCAGTGTCTATAGGAGATCAGTATATATAGGAGATCAGTGTCTATAGGAGATCAGTGTCTATAGGAGATCAGTGTCTTTGGGAGATCAGTGTCTATGAGAGATCAGTGTCTATAGGAGATCAGTGTCTATATGAGATCAGTGTCTATAGGAGATCAGTGTCTATAGGAGATCAGTGTCTGAGAGATCAGTGTCTATAGGAGATCAGTGTCTATAGGAGATCAGTGTCTATAGGAGATCATTGTCTATAGGAGATCAGTGTCTATAGGAGATCAGTGTCTGAGAGATCAGTGTCTATAGGAGATCAGTGTCTATAGGAGATCAGTGTCTATAGGAGATCAGTGTCTTTGGGAGATCAGTGTCTTTGGGAGATCAGTATCTATAGGAGATCAGTGTCTATAGGAGATCAGTGTCTGAGAGATCAGTGTCTATAGGAGATCAGTGTCTATAGGAGATCAGTGTCTGAGAGATCAGTGTCTATAGGAGATCAGTGTCTATAGGAGATCAGTATCTATAGGAGATCAGTGTCTATAGGAGATCAGTGTCTGAGAGATCAGTGTCTATAGGAGATCAGTGTCTATAGGAGATCAGTGTCTGAGAGATCAGTGTCTATAGGAGATCAGTGTCTGAGAGATCAGTGTCTATAGGAGATCAGTGTCTATAGGAGATCAGTGTCTGAGAGATCAGTGTCTATAGGAGATCAGTGTCTATAGGAGATCAGTATCTATAGGAGATCAGTGTCTATAGGAGATCAGTGTCTGAGAGATCAGTGTCTATAGGAGATCAGTGTCTATAGGAGATCAGTGTCTGAGAGATCAGTGTCTATAGGAGATCAGTGTCTGAGAGATCAGTGTCTATAGGAGATCAGTGTCTATAGGAGATCAGTGTCTGAGAGATCAGTGTCTATAGGAGATCAGTGTCTATAGGAGATCAGTATCTATAGGAGATCAGTGTCTATAGGAGATCAGTGTCTGAGAGATCAGTGTCTATAGGAGATCAGTGTCTATAGGAGATCAGTGTCTGAGAGATCAGTGTCTATAGGAGATCAGTGTCTGAGAGATCAGTGTCTATAGGAGATCAGTGTCTATAGGAGATCAGTGTCTGAGAGATCAGTGTCTATAGGAGATCAGTGTCTGAGAGATTAGTGTCTATAGGAGATCAGTGTCTATAGGAGATCAATGTCTGAGAGATCAGTGTCTATAGGAGATCAGTGTCTATAGGAGATCAGTGTCTGAGAGATCAGTGTCTATAGGAGATCAGTGTCTATAGGAGATCAGTGTCTATAGGAGATCAGTGTCTATAGGAGATCAGTGTCTATAGGAGATCAGTGTCTATAGGAGATCAGTGTCTATAGGAGATCAGTGTCTATAGGAGATCAGTGTCTGAGAGATCAGTGTCTATAGGAGATCAGTGTCTGAGAGATCAGTGTCTATAGGAGATCAGTGTCTATAAGAGATCAGTGTCTATAGGAGATCAGTGTCTGAGAGATCAGTGTCTATAGGAGATCAGTGTCTGAGAGATCAGTGTCTATAGGAGATCAGTGTCTATAGGAGATCATTGTCTATAGGAGATCAGTGTCTATAGGAGATCAGTGTCTATAGGAGATCAGTGTCTATAGGAGATCAGTGTCTGAGAGAGATCAGTGTCTATAGGAGATCAGTGTCTATAGGAGATCAGTGTCTATATGAGATCAGTGTCTATAGGAGATCAGTGTCTATAGGAGATCAGTGTCTATAGGAGATCAGTGTCTATAGGAGATCAGTGTCTATAGGAGATCAGTGGCTATAGGAGATCAGTGTCTATAGGAGAAGTTGAGTGTGAATGTAATGCAGGGTGGATGCTTGCAGTGCTTGGTGGTTTTCCTGGTTGACCTTCCCTGAGCTTTGGGACATTATGTTGAGGATAGTAAGAGCCTTTTCTTGTCTCAGCATCACCAGACGGGACAGAGAGATCTGCTGCGTCCTCATACTGCACTCTAATGCTCTGGTAGAACACACACACACACACACACACACACACACACACACACACACACACACACACACACACACACACACACACACACACACACACACACACACACACACACACACACACACACACACACACACACACACACACACCTGTATGTCTGAGTAGGTGTAAACTCAGTGTGAGTTCTGGATGACTCAGTAGGGAATGTTTTATAATTAGCCGTGTGTTCTCACCGTTTGTTCTCACCGTTTGTTCTCACCGTGTGTTCTCACCGTGTGCTCTCACCGTGTGTTCTCACTGTTTGTTCTCACCGTTTATTCTCACCGTGTGTTCTCACCGTTTGTTCTCACCGTGTGTTCTCACCGTGTGCTCTCACCGTGTGTTCTCACTGTTTGTTCTCACCGTTTATTCTCACCGTGTGTTCTCACCGTTTATTCTCACCGTGTGCTCTCACCGTGTGCTCTCACCGTGTGTTGTCACCGTGTGTGAGAGAGAGAGAGAGAGAGAGAGGGAGAGAGAAAGAAAGAGAGAGAGAGAGAGAGAGAGAGAGAGAGAGAGAGAGAGAGAGAGAGAGAGAGAGAGAGAGAGAGAGAGAGAGAGAGAGAGAGAGAGAGAGGGTCTGAATACTTCCCGAAATACTGGTTAAGAGTCATATTGAACAGCTGATCTTTTACATTGAAGTAGTCCTATTTATCAAGTTTTACATTTGTATTGTCATTTGCACAAGTACAGTGAAGTGCATGTATTGCTTGCTCTTTCCTAACCATTAAGTAATGAATATCAGTCAAGTAGAACAAAACCACTGGAGAAGTTGAACTACTGTAACTACCGTTGTCACATGATTCCAGATATAAAGTAAGTGTGTGTGTACTAAGGATACAGTGGTGTGTACTTATGTTGTTTATACCTTCTGTATCATTTCTGTTTAAAGAAAGGATCATACAGGCATCCTATAGTAAGAGATAGCTCTGTATCAGGCATCCTATAGTAAGAGATACCTCTGTATCAGGCATCCTATAGTAAGAGATAGCTCTGTATCAGGCATCATATAGTAAGAGATAGCTCTGTATCAGGCATCCTATAGTAAGAGATACCTCTGTATCAGGAATCATATAGTAAGTGATAGCTCTGTATCAGGCATCCTATAGTAAGAGATAGCTCTGTATCAGGCATCATATAGTAAGAGATAGCTCTGTATCAGGCATCCTATAGTAAGAGATACCTCTGTATCAGGCATCCTATAGTAAGAGATAGCTCTGTATCAGGCATCATATAGTAAGAGATAGCTCTGTATCAGGCATCCTATAGTAAGAGATACCTCTGTATCAGGAATCATATAGTAAGTGATAGCTCTGCATCAGGCATCCTATAGTAAGAGATAGCTCTGTATCAGGCATCATATAGTAAGAGATAGCTCTGTATCAGGCATCCTATAGTAAGAGATAGCTCTGTATCAGGCATCATATAGTTCGAGATACCTCAGAATCAGGCATCATATAGTAAGAGATAGCTCTGTACCAGGCAACATATAGTAAGAGATAGCTCTGTATCAGGCATCATATAGTTCGAGATACGTCAGAATCAGGCATCATATAGTAAGAGATAGCTCAGAATCAGACATCAAATAGTAAGAGATAGCTCAGTATCAGACATCATATAGAAAGATACAGCTTTGTATCAGGCATTAAATAGTAAGAGATAGCTCAGTGTCAGACATCCTACAGTAAGAGATAGCTAAGTATATATTAGGGTAAAAGGTAGGGTATACAGTAGAGAAGACAGTAGTGTAGATAGTAAGGTGGACAGTAAGGTAGACCGAAAGGTAGACATTAAGGTGGACAGTAGGGTAGACAGTAGATGTAGACAGTAAGGTAGACCATCAGGCAGACAGTAAGGTAGATGGTAGGGTATACAGTAGGGTAGACAGTAAGATAGACAGTAAGGTGGACAGTAGGGTAGACAGTAAGGTAGACAGTAGGGTAGACATTAAGGTAGACAGTAATTCGTCAGAAAGGTAGACAGAAAGGTAGACAGTAGGTTCGATTGAAAGGTAGACAGTAGGATAGACCGTAGGGTAGACATAAAGGTAAACAGTAGGGTAGACAGAAAGGTAGACAGTAGGGTAGAGAGTAGGGTAGGCAGTATGGTAGTCAGTAGGGTAGGTAGTAGGGTAGACAGCAGTGTAGACAGTAGATGTAGACAGTAAGGTAGACCGTCAGGTAGACAGTAAGGTAGATGGTAGGGTATACAGTAGGGTAGACAGTAAGATAGACAGTAAGGTGGACAGTAGGGTAGACAGTAAGGTAGACAGTAGGGTAAACATTAAGGTAGACAGTAATTAGTCAGAAAGGTAGACAGAAAGGTAGACAGAAAGGTAGACAGTAGGGTAGACAGTAGGGTAGGCAGTAGGGTAGACAGTAAGGTAGACAGTAGGTTCGATTGAAAGGTAGACAGTAGGATAGACCATAGGGTAGACATAAAGGTAAACAGTAGGGTAGACAGAAAGGTAAACAGTAGGGTAGACAGTAGGGTAGGCAGTAGGGTAGACAGTAAGGTAGACAGTAGGTTCGATTGAAAGGTAGACAGTAGGATAGACCATAGGGTAGACATAAAGGTAAACAGTAGGGTAGACAGAAAGGTAGACAGTAGGGTAGACAGTAGGGTAGACAGTAAGGTCGACAGTAAGGTCGACAGAAAGGTAGACAGAAAGGTAGACAGTAAGGTAGACAGTAGGGTAGACAGTAGGGTAGACAGTAAGGTAGACAGTAAGGTAGACAGAAAGGTAGACAGTAAGGTAGACAGTAAGGTAGACAGTAAGGTAGACAGTTGGGTAGACAGTAGGGTAGACAGTAGGGTAGACAGTAAGGTAGATAGTACGGAAGATGGTAAGGTAGACAGTAAGGTAGACAGTAGGGTAGACAGTAAATGCAGTAGGCCGTCACTCTAAAGCCTGTCACTATTACAGACCCACTCCTTCCCTACTTTCCATCTCCCAGCGATACAGTAGAGACTCATAGTGTTTTACTGTGAGGCTAACAGTACTGTTAAATGTCTCTGGGGGGTACGGTGGGTAGACTGAAGCAGAGAGAGACGGTATGAGTCCTACAGTACTGTTAAATGTCTCTGGGGGGGTACGGTGGGTAGACTGAAGCAGAGAGAGACGGTATGAGTCCTACAGTACTGTTAAATGTCTCTGGGGGGGGGGGTACGGTGGGTAGACTGAAGTAGAGAGAGACGGTATGAGTCCTACAGTACTGTTAAATGTCTCTGGGGGGGGGGGGTACGGTGGGTAGACTGAAGCAGAGAGAGACGGTATGAGTCCTACAGTACTGTTAAATGTCTCTGGGGGGGGGGGGTACGGTGGGTAGACTGAAGCAGAGAGGGACGGTATGAGTAATGGGGCTATCTGTGCAGGGTCACCATGATACACACCTCCATTAGGCAGAGCCAGACGCCCCCTACACACTATTAACCCACTCACAGGGCCAGTAGGCAGGCAGGGAGGCAACACACACACACACACACACACACACACACACACACACACACACACACACACACACACTATTAACCCACTCACAGGGCCACTAGGCAGGCAGGGAGGCAGCACACACACACACACACACACACACACACACACACACACACACACACACACACACACACACACACACACACACACACACACACACACACACACACACACACACACACACACACACACACACACACACAAACACTATTAACCCACTCACAGGGCCACGAGGCAGGCATGGAGGTAACACACACACACACACACACACACACACACACACACACACACACACACACACACACACACACACACACACACACACAAACACTATTAACCCACTCACAGGGCCACTAGGCAGGCAGGGATACAACACACACACACACACACACACACACACACACACACACACACACACACACACACACACACACACACACACACACACACACACACACACACACACACACACACACACACACACACTATTAACCCACTCACAGGGCCACTAGGCAGGCAGGGATACAACACACACACACACACACACACACACACACACACACACACACACACACACACACACACACACACACACACACACACACTATTAACCCACTCACAGGGCCACGAGGCAGGGAGGGGAGCAGCCGGGGGACACTAAGGGAGTGTTGGAGGTAACGGTGGGTAGGGGGGGGGGGGGGGGGGGGGTTAAAGGGAGATTTTGTGTGTGGTCGTGTGTGTTTGTGTGTTCGCACGGTGTCTATGGTGTGTACAGTGTGTTTAATGTGTATCTATGGTGTGTTCATGGTGTGTACAGTGTATTTATTGTGTATCTATGGTGTGTTTATGGTGTGTCTATGGTGTGTACAGTGTGTATCTATGGTGTGTTTATGGTGTGTACAGTGTGTGTTTATGGTGTGTTTATGGTGTGTACAGTGTGTTTAATGTGAATCTATGGTGTGTTTATGTCGTGTACAGTGTGTTTAATGTGTATATATGGTGTGTTTATGGTGTGTCTATGGTGTGTACAGTGTGTATCTATGGTGTGTTTATGGTTTGTACAGTGTGTGTTTATGGTGTGTACAGTGTGTGTTTATGGTGTGTACAGTGTGTGTTTATGGTGTGTCTATGGTGTGTTTATGGCGTGTACAGTGTGTATCTATGGTGTGTTTATGGTGTGTACAGTGTGTATCTATCGTGTGTTTATGGTGTGTACAGTGTGTATCTATGGTGTGTTTATGGTGTGTACAGTGTGTATCTATGGTGTGTTTATGGTGTGTACAGTGTGTATTTATGGTGTGTTTATGGTGTGTACAGTGTATTTAATGTGTATCTATGGTGTGTTCATGGTGTGTACAGTGTGTCTATGGTGTTTATGGTGTGTACAGTGTGTTTAATGTGTATCTATGGTGTGTTTATGGTGTGTCTATGGTGTGTACAGTGTGTATCTATGGTGTGTATAGTGTGTGTTTATGGTGTGTACAGTGTGTGTTTATGGTGTGTACAGTGTGTGTTTATGGTGTGTACAGTGTGTGTTTATGGTGTGTCTATGGTGTGTTTATGTTGTGTACAGTGTGTGTTTATGGTGTGTTTATGGTGTGTACAGTGTATTTAATGTGTATCTATGGTGTGCTCATCTTGTGTACAGTGTGTATCTATGGTGTGTTTATGTCGTGTACAGTGTATTTAATGTGTATCTATGGTGTGTTCATGGTGTGTACAGTGTGTCTACAGTGTATTTAATGTGTATCTATGGTGTGTTCATGGTGTGTACAGTGTGTCTATGGTGTATGATTGTGCATGTATGTGTATCCATCGTTCAGTGGCAGCAGCAACCATTTTGCAGAAATGTGTTGAGACAGGCATATGAAGGGCTGCATACGTTGTCAGCTTTCCGGTCTGTGTAGGGTCAGAGTCTATCTTTGTAGGTATCTATCTTCATAGGTATCTATCTTTATAGGTATCTATCTTTATAGGTATCTATCTTTATAGGTATCTTTATAGGTATCTATCTTTATAGGTATCTATCTTTATAGATATCTTTATAGGTATCTATCTTTATAGGTATCTATCTTTATAGGTATCTATCTTTATAGGTATCTATCTATATAGGTATCTTTATAGGTATCTATCTTTATAGGTATCTTTATAGGTATCTATCTTCATAGGTATCTATCTTTATAGGTATCTTTATAGGTATCTATCTTTATAGGTATCTATCTTTATAGGTATCTATCTTTATAGGTATCTATCTATATAGGTATCTTTATAGGTATCTATCTTTATAGGTATCTTTATAGGTATCTATCTTTTTAGGTATCTATCTTTATAGGTATCTATCTATATATTATAGGTATCTATCTATATAGGTATCTATCTATATAGGTATCTATCTTTATAGGTATCTATCTTTATAGATATCTATCTTTATAGATATCTTTATAGGTATCTATCTATATAGGTATCTATCTTTATAGGTATCTATCTTTATAGATATATATCTTTATAGGTATCTTTATAGATATCTATCTTTATAGGTATCTATCTTTATAGGTATCTTTATAGATATCTATCTTTATAGGTATCTATCTTTATAGGTATCTATCTTTATAGGTATCTATCTTCATAGGTATCTATCTTTATAGGTATCTTTATAGGTATCTATCTTTATAGGTATCTTTATAGGTATTCTTATAGATATCTTTATAGGTATCTATCTTTATAGGTATCTATCTATATAGGTATCTATCTTTATAGGTATCTATCTTTATAGATATCTATCTTTATAGATATCTTTATAGGTATCTATCTTTATAGATATCTTTATAGGTATCTATCTTTATAGGTATCTATCTTTATAGGTATCTATCTTTATAGGTATCTATCTATATAGGTATCTTTATAGGTATCTATCTTTATAGGTATCTTTATAGGTATCTATCTTCATAGGTATCTATCTTTATAGGTATCTTTATAGGTATCTATCTTTATAGGTATCTTTATAGGTATCTATCTTTATAGGTATCTATCTTTATAGGTATCTATCTTTATAGGTATCTATCTTTTTAGGTATCTATCTTTATAGGTATCTATCTTTATAGGTATCTATCTATATATTATAGGTATCTATCTATATAGGTATCTATCTTTATAGGTATCTATCTGAGACAGACACTCAGACACTCAGAGAGACAGACACTCAGAGAGACAGACACTCAGAGAGACAGACACTCAGACACTCAGAGAGACAGACACTCAGAGAGACAGACACTCAGAGAGACAGACACTCAGAGAGACAGACACTCAGAGAGACAGACACTCAGACAGACAGGGTTAATAATCTATAATTGGAGCATATTGTTGTACTGAGGGAAGGATTAATAAACTATATATTCGGGGGAAAAGCCACATTCTCCCTGTACTGTTTCCCCCCTTTCTAACTCTGACTTTGCTAATAGCTACTTTTTTAAAGAAAATTGTACTTACTATGCCTGTGATAATGTTTAGAAAGCAATCAGGAAAGGTTAAACTGTCCCACGGGGAAGGATTTGAATGTTGCACCGAATGAGACAAGCTGAAAAGGGTTGTCTCATTCTGAAAAGTTGTTGAGAATCTAGGGAAGGATTAAAATGTTGCACAACAGGAAGGGTTTATGTGGGTTAAATTGTTGCCTGTTGGGGATTCTGGGAGTTAAAAGGTTCCTTTGCTGTGCTGTCATGATTACCAGGGAAATGGTAAAGGTGTCACATAATGGGAGAACAGTGAGGGGGACAGTTTACAAGTGAAGTGGAGACCCACTTTAGTTTTAGTCATGCCTTGTAGAGGATACTCAGTTAGTCATGACTGGTAGAGGATACTCAGTCAGTCATGTCTGGTAGAGGATACTCAGTTAGTCATGCCTGGTAGAGGATACTCAGTTAGTCATGCCTGGTAGAGGTTACTCAGTTAGTCATGCCTGGTAGATTATACTCAGTTAGTCATGCCTGGTAGAGGATACTCAGTTAGTCATGCCTGGTAGAGGATACTCAGTTAGTCATGTCTGGTAGAGGATACTCAGTTAGTCATGCCTGGTAGAGGATACTCAGTTAGTCATGTCTGGTAGAGGATAATCAGTTAGTCATGCCTGGTAGAGGATACTCAGTTAGTCATGTCTGGTAGAGGATACTCAGTTAGTCATGCCTTGTAGAGGATACTCAGTTAGTCATGTCTGGTAGAGGATACTCAGTCAGTCATGTCTGGTAGAGGATACTCAGTTAGTCATGTCTGGTAGAGGATACTCAGTTAGTCATGCCTGGTAGAGGATACTCAGTTAGTCATGTCTGGTAGAGGATACTCAGTTAGTCATGTCTGGTAGAGGATACTCAGTTAGTCATGTCTGGTAGAGGATACTCAGTTAGTCATGCCTGGTAGAGGATACTCAGTTAGTCATGTCTGGTAGAGGATACTCAGTCAGTCATGTCTGGTAGAGGATACTCAGTTAGTCATGTCTGGTAGAGGATACTCAGTTAGTCATGTCTGGTAGAGGATACTCAGTCAGTCATGTCTGGTAGAGGATACTCAGTTAGTCATGTCTGGTAGAGGATACTCAGTCAGTCATGTCTGGTAGAGGATACTCAGTTAGTCATGTCTGGTAGAGGATACTCAGTCAGTCATGCCTGGTAGAGGATACTCAGTTAGTCATGTCTGGTAGAGGATACTCAGTCAGTCATGTCTGGTAGAGGATACTCAGTTAGTCATGTCTGGTAGAGGATACTCAGTCAGTCATGTCTGGTAGAGGATACTCAGTTAGTCATGTCTGATAGAGGATACTCAGTTAGTCATGCCTTGTAGAGGATACTCAGTTAGTCATGCCTGGTAGAGGATACTCAGTTAGTCATGTCTGGTAGAGGATACTCAGTCAGTCATGTCTGGTAGAGGATACTCAGTTAGTCATGCCTTGTAGAGGATACTCAGTTAGTCATGCCTGGTAGAGGATACTCAGTCAGTCATGTCTGGTAGAGGATCCTCAGTTAGTCTTGTCTGGTAGAGGATACTCAGTTAGTCATGTCTGGTAGATTATACTCAGTTAGTCATGCCTGGTAGATACTCAGTTAGTCATGCCTTGTAGAGGGTACTCAGTTAGTCATGCCTGGTAGAGGTTACTCAGTTAGTCATGTCTGGTAGAGGATACTCAGTTAGTCTTGTCTGGTAGAGGATACTCAGTTAGTCATGTCTGGTAGAGGATACTCAGTTAGTCTTGTCTGGTAGATTATACTCAGTTAGTCATGCCTGGTAGAGGATACTCAGTCAGTCATGCCTGGCAGAGGATACTCAGTCAGTCATGCCTTGTAGATGATACTCAGTTAGTCATGACTGGTAGAGGATACTCAGTTAGTCATGCCTGGTAGAGGATACTCAGTCAGTCATGCCTTGTAGATGATACTCAGTTAGTCATGCCTGGTAGAGTATACTCAGTTAGTTATGCCTTGTAGAGGGTACTCAGTTAGTTATGCCTTGTAGAGGATACTCAGTTAGTCATGCCTGGTAGAGGAACTCAGTTAGTCATGCCTGGTAGAGGATACTCAGTTAGTCATGCCTTGTAGAGGATACTCAGTTAGTCATGTCTGTTAGAGGATACTCAGTCAGTCATGTCTGGTAGAGGATACTCAGTTAGTCATGTCTGTTAGAGGATACTCAGTCAGTCATGTCTGGTAGAGGATACTCAGTTAGTCATGTCTGTTAGAGGATACTCAGTTAGTCATGCCTTGTAGAGGATACTCAGTTAGTCATGTCTGTTAGAGGATACTCAGTCAGTCATGTCTGGTAGAGGATACTCAGTTAGTCATGTCTGTTAGAGGATACTCAGTTAGTCATGCCTTGTAGAGGATACTCAGTTAGTCATGACTGGTAGAGGATACTCAGTCAGTCATGTCTGGTAGAGGATACTCAGTTAGTCATGTCTGGTAGAGGATACTCAGTTAGTCATGTCTGGTAGAGGATACTCAGTCAGTCATGTCTGGTAGAGGATACTCAGTTAGTCATGCCTGGTAGAGGATACTCAGTTAGTCATGTCTGGTAGAGGATACTCAGTCAGTCATGCCTGGTAGAGGATACTCAGTTAGTCATGTCTGGTAGAGGATACTCAGTTAGTCATGTCTGGTAGAGGATACTCAGTTAGTCATGTCTGGTAGAGGATACTCAGTTAGTCATGTCTGGTAGAGGATACTCAGTCAGTCATGTCTGGTAGAGGATACTCAGTCAGTCATGTCTGGTAGAGGATACTCAGTCAGTCATGTCTGGTAGAGGATACTCAGTCAGTCATGTCTGGTAGAGGATACTCAGTCAGTCATGCCTGGTAGAGGATACTCAGTCAGTCATGTCTGGTAGAGGATACTCAGTTAGTCATGTCTGGTAGAGGATACTCAGTTAGTCATGTCTGGTAGAGGATACTCAGTCAGTCATGCCTGGTAGAGGATACTCAGTTAGTCATGTCTGGTAGAGGATACTCAGTTAGTCATGTCTGATAGAGGATACTCAGTTAGTCATGTCTGGTAGAGGATACTCAGTCAGTCATACCTGGTAGAGGATACTCAGTCAGTCATGTCTGGTAGAGGATACTCAGTCAGTCATGTCTGGTAGAGGATACTCAGTTAGTCATGTCTGGTAGAGGATACTCAGTTAATCATGTCTGGTAGAGGATACTCAGTCAGTCATGTCTGGTAGAGGATACTCAGTTAGTCATGTCTGGTAGAGGATACTCAGTTAGTCATGTCTGGTAGAGGATACTCAGTCAGTCATGTCTGGTAGAGGATACTCAGTTAGTCATGTCTGGTAGAGGATACTCAGTCAGTCATGTCTGGTAGAGGATACTCAGTTAGTCATGTCTGTTAGAGGATACTCAGTCAGTCATACCTGGTAGAGGATACTCAGTCAGTCATGTCTGGTAGAGGATACTCAGTCAGTCATGTCTGGTAGAGGATACTCAGTTAGTCATGTCTGGTAGAGGATACTCAGTTAATCATGTCTGGTAGAGGATACTCAGTCAGTCATGTCTGGTAGAGGATACTCAGTTAGTCATGTCTGGTAGAGGATACTCAGTTAGTCATGTCTGGTAGAGGATACTCAGTCAGTCATGTCTGGTAGAGGATACTCAGTTAGTCATGTCTGTTAGAGGATACTCAGTCAGTCATACCTGGTAGAGGATACTCAGTTAGTCATGTCTGGTAGAGGATACTCAGTTAGTCATGTCTGGTAGAGGATACTCAGTTAGTCATGTCTGGTAGAGGATACTCAGTTAGTCATGTCTGGTAGAGGATACTCAGTTAGTCATGTCTGGTAGAGGATACTCAGTTAGTCATGTCTGGTAGAGGATACTCAGTTAGTCATGCCTGGTAGAGGATACTCAGTTAGTCATGTCTGGTAGAGGATACTCAGTCAGTCATGTCTGGTAGAGGATACTCAGTTAGTCATGTCTGGTAGAGGATAATCAGTCAGTCATGTCTGGTAGAGGATACTCAGTTAGTCATGTCTGGTAGAGGATACTCAGTTAGTCATGTCTGGTAGAGGATACTCAGTCAGTCATGTCTGGTAGAGGATACTCAGTCATGTCTGGTAGAGGATACTCAGTTAGTCATGTCTGGTAGAGGATACTCAGTTAGTCATGCCTGGTAGAGGATACTCAGTTAGTCATGCCTTGTAGAGGATACTCAGTTAGTCATGTCTGGTAGAGGATACTCAGTTAGTCATGTCTGGTAGAGGATACTCAGTCAGTCATGTCTGGTAGAGGATACTCAGTTAGTCATGTCTGGTAGAGGATACTCAGTTAGTCATGCCTTGTAGAGGATACTCAGTTAGTCATGTCTGGTAGAGGATACTCAGTTAGTCATGTCTGGTAGAGGATACTCAGTCAGTCATGTCTGGTAGAGGATACTCAGTTAGTCATGTCTGGTAGAGGATACTCAGTCAGTCATGTCTGGTAGAAGATACTCAGTTAGTCATGCCTGGTAGAGGATACTCAGTTAGTCATGCCTTGTAGAGGATACTCAGTTAGTCATGTCTGGTAGAGGATACTCAGTTAGTCATGTCTGGTAGAGGATACTCAGTCAGTCATGTCTGGTAGAGGATACTCAGTTAGTCATGTCTGGTAGAGGATACTCAGTCAGTCATGTCTGGTAGAGGATACTCAGTTAGTCATGTCTGGTAGAGGATACTCAGTTAGTCATGTCTTGTAGAGGATACTCAGTTAGTCATGTCTGGTAGAGGATACTCAGTCAGTCATGTCTGGTAGAGGATACTCAGTTAGTCATGTCTGGTAGAGGATACTCAGTCAGTCATGTCTGGTAGAGGATACTCAGTTAGTCATGTCTGGTAGAGGATACTCAGTTAGTCATGTCTGGTAGAGGATACTCAGTCAGTCATGTCTGGTAGAGGATACTCAGTCATGTCTGGTAGAGGATACTCAGTCAGTCATGCCTGGTAAAGGATAATGAGTGGTACAGTACGTGTGGCATGAAACTCTACAGAATCAGGAACTGTTGAATATAGTGCCAAAACTACATAGGGAATAGGTTCAACCCTTTAGAGCTATCAGCATCATACCATCCAGCTAGCAAGAGAGAGCCAGATAGAAAATACCAGAGAGAGAATGAGAGAGAGAATGAGAGAGAGAGAGAGAGAGAGAGAGAGAGAGAGAGAGAGAGAGAGAGAGAGAGAGAGAGAGAGAGAGAGAGAGAGAGAGAGAGAGAGAGAGAGAGAGAGATAGAAAGAGAGAGAGAGAGAGATAGAAAAAGAGATCGACATCAAGCGATAGACAGAAACATACAGCGAAAGAGAAATATGTGAAACAGAAAGAATATTTCACCATACGGCATTAGAAATAAGGTATGCCTCATGTTCTTCTTATCACCCTGTACCTCCCATAGGCCTCCTAAACGATGTTAGACTGTGATCACTTTATGGTCGCCCATTTCATACTTATGAATTACCTATCAAGTCATTTCCTCTTCTGTTGCATGGAGCTGACAAAGTTTGTTATGTGTGTGTGTGTGTGTGTGTGTGTGTGTGTGTGTGTGTGTGTGTGTGTGTGTGTGTGTGTGTGTGTGTGTGTGTGTGTGTGTGTGTGTGTGTGTGTGTGTGTGTGTGTGTGTGTGTGTGTGTGTGTGTGTGTGTGTGTGTGTGTGTGTGTGTGTGTGTGTGTGTGTGTGTGTGTGTGTGTGCGCACAGACACACAGACACACACGTGGAGAGATATGAGAGGCAGCCTGTGAGCTGACTGTGTATTGTAGAGACCTGTAGGGATTAGGCCTCTGCTCTAGTAGCAAGAGGTGAAGATGAATAAAGGAGAATATCTACTGTTAGAGGTTAACTCATCCTTCAGATCTAGATGTGCGAAAGTATTTACCCGCTTTGGCATTTTTCCTATTTTGTTGCCGTACAACCTGGAATTAAAATGTATTTTTTGGGTGGGGTTTGTATCATTTAATTTACACAACATGCCTACCACTTTGAAGATGCAAAATATATTTTGGGGGTGAAAATAACTAAAAAGTATACAAAAACCCCAAAATATGTCCATATGTCCATCACAGGGGCAAATAGATCAATACAATCACATGGGCAAATAGATCAATACAATCACATGGGCAAATAGATCAATACAATCACATGGGCAAATAGATCAATACAATCACATGGGCAAATAGATCAATACAATCACATGGGCAAATAGATCAATACAATCACATGGGCAAATAGATCAATACAATCACAAGGGCAAATAGATCAATACAATCACAAGGGCAAATAGATCAATACAATCACAAGGGCAAATAGATCAATACAATCACAAGGGCAAATAGATCAATACAATCACAAGGGCAAATAGATCAATACAATCACAAGGGCAAATAGATCAATACAATCACAAGGGCAAATAGATCAATACAATCACATGGGCAAATAGATCAATACAATCACAAGGGCAAATAGATAAATACAATCACATGGGCAAATAGATCAATACAATCACAAGGGCAAATAGATCAATACAATCACAAGGGCAAATAGATCAATACAATCACAAGGGCAAATAGATCAATACAATCACATGGGCAAATAGATCAATACAATCACAAGGGCAAATAGATCAATACAATCACATGGGCAAATAGATCAATACAATCACAAGGGCAAATAGATCAATACAATCACAAGGGCAAATAGATCAATACAATCACATGGGCAAATAGATCAATACAATCACATGGGCAAATAGATCAATACAATCACAAGGGCAAATAGATCAATACAATCACAAGGGCAAATAGATCAATACAATCACAAGGGCAAATAGATCAATACAATCACATGGGCAAATAGATCAATACAATCACATGGGCAAATAGATCAATACAATCACAAGGGCAAATAGATCAATACAATCACAAGGGCAAATAGATCAATACAATCACATGGGCAAATAGATCAATACAATCACAAGGGCAAATAGATCAATACAATCACAAGGGCAAATAGATCAATACAATCACATGGGCAAATAGATCAATACAATCACATGGGCAAATAGATCAATACAATCACATGGGCAAATAGATCAATACAATCACATGGGCAAATAGATCAATACAATCACATGGGCAAATAGATCAATACAATCACATGGGCAAATAGATCAATACAATCACAAGGGTAAATAGATCAATACAATCACATGGGCAAATAGATCAATACAATCACATGGGCAAATAGATCAATACAATCACATGGGCAAATAGATCTGAAATAAATGTTTAAATGACAAATAAATGTTTTTGAATCAATTCCTGTTTAAATCTAACCTCTCATCCTGCTCTTGTTTTGAGTGACAGAGCAATTCTTTCTGGATCTGGTTTGCGGCGCTGAAAACCTTTTCTTACCAGAACAGCCAGCCCTGACTCATTCTTCAAACATATTTTTACGTAACACAAAATAATTGCATACCATCTATCTAGCATAATCTAGTTAAGGTTCTCTCCCCTTTCCATCTCTCCCCTCTCCATCTCTCCATCTCTCCATCTCTCCGCTCTGTATCTCTCCATCTCTCCCCTCTCCATCTCTCCCCTCTCCATCTCTCCCCTCTCTATCTCTCCATCTCTCCCCTCTCTATCTCTCCATCTCTCCATCTCTCCATCTCTCCATCTCTCCATCTCTCCATCTCTCCCCTCTCCATCTCTCCCCTCTCCATCTCTCCATCTCTCCACTCTGTATCTCTCCATCTCTCCATCTCTCCATCTCTCCATCTCTCCATCTCTCCCCTCTCCATCTCTCCCCTCTCCATCTCTCCATCTCTCCACTCTGTATCTCTCCATCTCTCCATCTCTCCCCTCTCCCCTCTCCATCTCTCCCCTCTCCATCTCTCCATCTCCCCCCTCTCCATCTCTCCCCTCTCCATCTCCCCCTCTCCATCTCTCCCCTCTCCTTCTCTCCATCTCTCCATCTCTCCCCTCTCCATCTCTCCCCTCTCCATCTCTCCCCTCTCCATCTCTCCCCTCTCCATCTCTCTCCTCCCCATCTCTCCCCTCTCCATCTCTCCATCTCTCCCCTCTCCATCTCTCCCCTCTCCATCTCCCCGCTCTCCATCTCTCCATCTCTCCCCTCTCCCCTCTCCATCTCTCTCCTCTCCATCTCTCCCCACTCCATCTCTCCCCTCTCCATCTCTCTCCTCTCCATCTCTCCACACTCCATCTCTCCCCTCTCCCCTCTCCATCTCTCTCCTCTCCATCTCTCCCCACTCCATCTCTCCCCTCTCCATCTCTCTCCTCTCCATCTCTCCACACTCCATCTCTCCCCTCTCCATCTCTCTCCTCTCCCTCTCTCCCCACTCCATCTCTCCCCTCTCCATCTCTCTCCTCTCCATCACTCCCCTCTCCATCTCCACTGCTCTGTCCTTCTGAAGCCTCTATGTTACAAAAGATCCCCACCCACTGCAATCTATTCAGAAGACACATATCACCCAAGGTAAAAAAATAAATAACACAGAAATACCACACACTTCCTGCTTGGCCAATGATGCCTGTGGAAAATACATGGAGACGCCCTAATTCACTTGATAAAGGATATGACATTGTTTTTGGAGATTATCCGTCTCCTTTGCTGTTTTCCCCTGCCATCCTTTTCTCTCTCTCTCTCTCTCTCTCTCTCTCTCTCTCTCTCTCTCTCTCTCTCTCTCTCTCTCTCTCTCTCTCTCTCTCTCTCTCTCTTTCTCTGTCTCTCTCTCTTTCTCTGTCTCTGTCTCTGTCTCTGTCTCTGTCTCTCTCTCTGTCTCTCTCTCTGTCTCTGTCTCTCTCTCTGTCTCTGTCTCTGTCTCTGTCTCTCTCTCTGTCTCTCTCTCTGTCTCTGTCTCTGTCTCTGTCTCTGTCTCTGTCTCTGTCTCTGTCTCTGTCTCTGTCTCTCTCTCACTCTCTCTCTCTCTCGCACTCTCTCTCTCTCTCTCTCAATCTCTCTCCATCTACATCTCTCTATCCGCTCGCTCCCTTCCCTCTAACTCTCTCCTTCTCGCTCTCCCCCTCTCTTCATCACAATCTCTCTTTCTCTCCCTCCCTCCCTCTCTTCCTCCCTCCCTTCTGCCGTCCTGTAGCTAGTCATTATTGTTATCTGCTGTGGAAATGATCATCTGAGCCACCAGTCCTTCTTATCCCACACAGATCCTCACACAGCGATGTAGACTGGTTAATGACCTGTTGCCATTAGCAACACAAGGTGGATTTCTGATTTTTTTTTGGTGAGCGGTGGGTTTGCAGTGGCGGAAGGTGAAGTGTTGTGTGATGTCGTGTGGCGTATGAGTCAGTGGCATTAGGCTGCTAGTGTCGCTGGGAAACAAAGATGTTTATTAGGAATAAGGAGGATACCGAGGCTATCACAGGATGTTACACAGACCACTGTCTATTTTAGAAACCAGTCCCTCAAAGAGGGCTATCACAGGATGTTACACACACAGTCCCTCAAAATCCTTCCTAGTGCCTTAATCCATTCTCCCCCCTCCTCCATCTCCCTCTCCCCCTGTCTCTGTCTCTCCCTATCTCCCCTTCCTCCATCGCTCTCTCCCCCTGTCTCTGTCTCTCCCTATCTCCCCCTCCTCCATCTCTCTCTCCCCCTGCCTCTGTCTCTCCCCCTATCTCCCCTCCTCCATATCTCTCTCCCCCTATCTCCCCTCCTCCATATCTCTCTCCCCCTGTCTCTGTCTCTCCCTATCTCCCCCTCCTCCATCTCTCTCTCCCCCTGCCTCTGTCTCTCCCCCTATCTCCCCTCCTCCATATCTCTCTCCCCCTATCTCCCCTCCTCCATATCTCTCTCCCCCTGTCTCTGTCTCTCCCTATCTCCCCCTCCTCCATCTCTCTCTCCCCTGTATCTTTCTCTCTCTATCTCCCTCTCCTCCATCTCTCTCTCCCCTGTCTCTGTCTCTCCCTATCTCCCTCTCCTCCATCTCTCTCTCCCCTGTCTCTCCCTATCTCCCCCTCCTCCATCTCCCTTTCCTCCTGTCTCTTTCTCTCCCTATCTCTCTTTCCCACCCCCCTCCCTCCCCCACCATCTCCTCTGAGGCAGTGTGTGGTATTAATGGTCAGATTGGTGTGGAGGAGAATACAAGAGGACAGCGTGCTGGAGGGGAGAGAAGGAGGGGAGAGAAGGAGGGAAGAGAAGGAGGGGAGAGAAGTCAACAACTTCAGGCCTAAATACTACATTTGCCATGGCTTCATTCATGGTCAACAGAGCTCACACAAGCACGGACACACACACACAAGCACGGACACACACACACACACACACAAGCACAGACACACACACACACACACACACACACACACACACACACACACACACACACACACACACACACACACACACACACACACACACACACACACACACACACACACACACACACGGACACACACACACAGTTCAATCCTCAGTATAACCCCTGTGCACTGTGGTCTGTGACCATAGAGAATGTATTGGGAGCCCCACTGTGGTCCGTGACCATAGAGAATGTATTGGGAACCCCACTGTGGTCCGTGACCATAGAGAATGTATTGGGAGCCCCACTGTGGTCCGTGACCATAGAGAATGTATTGGGAGATCAGCTGTGGTCCGTGACCATAGAGAATGTATTGGGAGATCAGCTGTGGTCCGTGACCATAGAGAATGTATTGGGAGATCAGCTGTGGTCCGTGACCATAGAGAATGTATTGGGAGATCAGCTGTGGTCCGTGACCATAGAGAATGTATTGGGAGCCCCACTGTGGTCCGTGACCATAGAGAATGTAT
>NC_092111.1:42953373-42963373 GCF_045679555.1 Salvelinus alpinus | reverse complement strand
ACACACACACACACACACACACACACACACACACATACACACACATACACACACACACACACACATACACACATATACACATATACACACACACACACACACACACACACACACACACACACACACACACACACACACACACACACACACACACACACACATACACACACTCACACATAATAGGAAGTTAAATGGATGATAATAGGAAGTTATATGGATGATAATAGGAAGTTTAATGGATGATAATAGGAAGTTATATGGAGAGCGTAGTTAACATACTTTTGTCATGATGCACAATATCAATGCGGAGTAAATATCGTTATTTCATAGGTAACATTTACGTTTCCAGGAAATCTCTTGAGACACGGTGCTGAAATCCCAGGAAATGTCTTGAGACACGGTGCTGAAATCCCAGGAAATCTCTTGAGACACGGTGCTGAAATCCCAGGAAATCTCTTGAGACACGGTGCTGAAATGCCAGGAAATCTCTTGAGACACTGTGCTGAAATCCCAGGAAATCTCTTGAGACACGGTGCTGAAATCCCAGGAAATCTCTTGAGACACTGTGTTGAAATCCCAGGAAATGTCAACCTACAGTATGCTGGAATTACAACAACTGCCAGCATAGCCCACCTCATGCCACACCTCCACACACAAGCACAGATGTACGCACACGCGTGCAGATAAGCAGTTACTTATGGAAGACTATGTATGTCGCGTCATTTCACAGGAAGTGATCATTTCACCTTTCTTTTAACAGGAAATGGCATTACACTTTGTGATGAAGTCCCCGGATATGTTTCCCTGCCAAAGTCAACAAATGAAACAACGTGAATGAGTTCAACGGTCCAGTCAAATGTGTAAAAGGCATGATATTTACACAACAACTCAACGACAGGGAAATTAATACTGACTGATACAGCATCATAACAGGTCCTGAATAAACATTTCTGAGGCAAATTAAGGAAGAGTCATGAATCTTAAAAGTTTAATACATCTTTACTCAGCGCTTGTCAACAAATGGAAACGTTCTGAGCTACTGTAAGTTCAAGGTTTCAATTAAACGCAAACACAATACATGTACTGATGAGAATAAAAGAAGCAGCCTACTTGTAATGTTCTGTTTATCAGGGTTTTCAAGTTGGAACACAAAGCAAAGCAGGGGAACATTCATACTCTACTGTGCTTCCTGCTGAAAGTCTAATGGGAATCAGGGTGAAATGATTCTACATGTATTCTGAAAGTATGATGACTCCTTTGAGAAGAGATTATAGCCGCCGTCTCCTTTCGCTATGCGGTCTAAAAACCATGCAGGAGCACGTGGGCGGCTCTCGGTCTGCCTTGTCAAACAGACGTCTGGAGCTCAATGGGACTTCCTGTTGATTCAAATGAAATTAAAATAACTGTTAGCTGAATGCAAAATGCTTAAAATAAAATATACAATGCACTTTACCGACTATATGTAGTACATAATTAATAAACTGTCAACTGCATTTATTTTCAGCAAACTTAACATGTGTAAATATTTGTATGAACATAACAAGATTCAACAGCTGAGACATAAACTGAACAAGTTCCACAGACATGTGACTAACTGAAATGGAATACTGTGTCCCTGAACAAGGGGGGGGGTCAAAATCAAAAGTAACAGTCAGTATCTGGTGTGGCCACCAGCTGCATTAAATACTGCAGTGCATCTCCTCCTCATGGACTGCACCAGATTTGCCAGTTCTTGCTGTGCGATGTAACCCCACTCTTCCACCAAGGCACCTGCAAGTTCCCAGACATTTCTGGGGGGAATGGCCCTAGCCCTCACCCTCCGATCCAACAGCTCAATGGGATTGAGATCCGGGCTCTTTGCCATGGAGAACACTGACATTCCTGTGTTGCAGGAAATCACGCACAGAACGAGCAGTATGGCTGGTGGCATTGTCATGCTGGAGGGTCATGTCATGATGAGCCTGCAGGAAGTCTACCACATGAGGGGGGAGGATGTCTTCCCTGTAACGCACAGCGTTGAGATTGCGAGCAATGACAACAAGCTCAGTCCAATGGTGCTGTGACACACCGCCCCAGACCATGACGGACCCTCCACCTCTAAATCAATCCTGCTCCAGAGTACAGGCCTCGGTGTAACGCTTATTCCTTTAACGATAAACGCAAATCCGACCATCACCCCTGGTGAGACAAAACCGCAACTGCCCATAGGCGACATTGTTGTCGGTGTTGTCTGGTGAGGACCTCCCTTACAACAGGCCTACAAGCCCTCAGTCTAGCCTCTCTCAGCCTATTGCGGACAGTCTCTGCACTGATGGAGGGATTGTGCGTTCCTGGTGTAACTCGGGCAGTTGTTGTTGCCATCCTGTACCTGTCCCGCAGGTGTGATGTTCGGATGTACCGATCCTGTGCAGGTGTTGTTACACCTGGTCTGCCAGCGCGAGGACGATCCGCTGTCCATCCTGTCTCCCTGTAGCGCTGTCTTAGCCGTCTCACAGTACAGACAATTTATTGTAGTACAGACAATTTAGGCGTATCACAGTACAGACAATTTATTTTAGTACAGACAATTTAGGCGTATCACAGTACAGACAATTTATTTTAGTACAGACAATTTAGGCGTATCACAGTACAGACAATGTATTGCAGTACAGACAATTTAGGCGTATCACAGTACAGACAATTTATTGCAGTACAGACAATTTAGGCGTATCACAGTACAGACAATTTATTGTAGTACAGACAGACAATTTAGGCGTATCACAGTACAGACAATTTTTTGCCCTGGCCACATATAAGGATGACAATGAGAAGTTATATGGTTGACAATATTTTCTCTGTTAGTGACAGAGATGCCAACAGGAAAGCAGAGAGAGTATTTTGTCTGTTAGTGACAGAGATGCCAACAGGAAAGCAGAGAGAGTATTTTGTCTGTTAGCGACAGACATGCCAACAGGAAAGCAGAGAGAGTATTTTGTCTGTTAGCGAACGAGATGCCAACAGGAAAACAGAGAGAGTATTTTGTTTGTTAGCGACAGAGATGCCAACAGGAAAGCAGAGAGAGTATTTTGTCTGTTAGCGAACGAGATGCCAACAGGAAAGCAGAGAGAGTATTTTGTCTGTTAGCGACAGAGATGCCAACAGGAAAGCAGAGAGAGTATTTTGTCTGTTAGCGACAGAGATGCCAACAGGAAAGCATGTGAAGGTGACACAACCAGAGTCAATACTGTTCAAGAATATAGTCAAAATGGATGAATGGGTGATAATTGTGCACCTTACACAATGTAATTTAAATTAGGCCTAAGTGAACGATAAGGAGGGTGAAGAAGTTGATTTAATTTAGAAAGACAGTGTTGTATTGATGAGTTTGAGTTTTGCCTATTTATCAGCAACACGTAATTTAACCCTTGAGGGTTGATACCATTCACTTATATATTTGACTTTATAAAAAATAAGCTGATGAAACCAGGCCAGCGGATGAGTGACTGTCTGAGACTGTGGTTTTAAGACTCCTGGAGCCTTACATGGGCATAGGTAAAGACAACTTCTTCACATCAGACTCCCTGGCTTACAAGTTGATTGCAAAGAAGCTCAGCCGCCAAGCAGGGCGCCAAGGCAGCAGGTCTCCCTCTTCCCCATGTACCACAGCCCCCACTCTGGAGAAATAAGACACAATGACAAGGCAGCAGGTCCTGCTCTCCCTCTTCCCCATGTACCACAGCTCCCACTCTGGAGAAATAAGACACAATGGCAAGGCAGCAGGTCCTGCTCTCCCTCTTCCCCATGTACCACAGCTCCCACTCTGGAAAAACTAGACACAATGGCAAGTCAGCAGGTCCTGCTCTCCCTCTTCCCCATGTACCACAGCTCCCACTCTGGGAAAACTACACACAATGGCAAGGCAGCAGGTCCTGCTCTCCCTCTTCCCCATGTACCACAGCTCCCACTCTGGAGAAATAAGACACAATGGCAAGGCAGCAGGTCCTGCTCTCCCTCTTCCCCATGTACCACAGCTCCCACTCTGGAAAAACTAGACACAATGGCAAGTCAGCAGGTCCTGCTCTCCCTCTTCCCCATGTACGACAGCCCCCACTCTGGAGAAATAAGACACAATGGCAAGTCGGCAGGTGCACACCGATATGTTTGTGGGGCTTGCTCACACAAAGCCTATGCTGACTGTGGGAAAATGTGATTGATTCATGTGTAAAAAGCACAGGTATAAGGGCACAATAATTTGTCTGATACAATCAAAAATTAATGTTTTTATATATTGTCATGAATATATTTCCACACATATTTCATAATTCAATTAATCCTTTACAAATGTTTATGTACTGGTGCTTTTGTTTAGGAAACAGCCAATCATTTTGCCTGACTTTTCATTTCTACTTTGTGAAAATAAGCTGTAACTGGGCTTTATTAATTAGTATAACTATATTAATAATCAAATCTACAAATAAACTTGATCAAATTGATTACACTGTGATGTTTTTATTGTAAGGCAAACAAAAATAGGCTATAGGCCTACGTATTTTCTAGGACTTTGTAGAATTATACAAAACATATCCTTGACTATCGAAACATATAACTATTGTTGTTGTTTTTTTTAATTGATATATTTCATGACTATTTCATCATGCAATTAATCCTTTACAATACTATGTGCACTATTTATCAGGCCTTTATTTACCAGGCCTTTATTTATCAGGCCTTTATTTATCATGCATGTTTGCACACTTTGCATGTTGATATGCATCTGATTGCTATGCTATTGGTCTAGTGTTAAGGTATCAAAATAATATATTATTATTGGATAAAACATTGCATTTGGCATCACTGCTATTAGCCAATAGAAACACATTAAATAATAGATTTATTATTATTAGTCAGCCACAAAAATATCCTCAAGGAGGTTTGTTTCAAAGTGATTTTAGCATGTCAATCTTGATGGGGCAAACTCAAAAAAAATGTTTTTAGATGTGTGCCAGCAAAGCCACTACACAACACTAAACAATATATTAATTGCACTATAACAGTGACAAACGATGCCCACAAATGTTTAGGGGCTACATAAAGCTGTCCCAACAGCAGAGCTTTCTTTTCAGCACCATTGAGTTAATCCTTACCACCGCTACTTGCCCAGCGCTGTCTGAGCTGCCTGCCTGCCCAGCACTTTCTGAGCTGCCTGCCTGCCCAGCGCCGTCTGTCCCGAGCCGTCAGAGCTGCCCGTCTGTCCCGAGCCGTCAGAGCTGCCCGTCTGTCCCGAGCCGTCAGAGCAAACAGCAGAGTCCCAACACCTTACCCCTGCTACAACCTGGTTATCAGCTGAGCCTTATCTGGCAGCGAAACAGTTAATTCAGCCTCATTTACTGCCTTTTAAAAAAACATAGCTGATATGGCTGACTTGCTTAACTTCTCTGCGCTACGCATCCCTTTAGCGGGATCATTTTCCTAAACAACCGCTGAATTGCAGGGCGCAAAATATTACTAAAAATATTTATAATATTTTACCACACAATACCACGCCATTTGGGTTGTGCGTTATGTTCAGAAAACTACAGCCTTGTTCCGGTCCTGAAAGGCAGAAGAAAATTCCCAAACGTATCAGATTCAAAAATATTACAAAAAATATTTATAAGCTTGTTGTTAATCCACCTATCGTGTCAGATTTTGAAAATATGCTTTGCAGCGAAAGCAATCCAAGCTTTTGTGAGTGTATCAATCAATGCTACAACAGCTAGCCCCAAATTAGCATGGTCACGAAAGTCTGAAAAGCAATACATTTAATCGCTTACCTTTGATAATCTTCGGATGTTTGCACTCCCAGTTACACAACAAATGTTATTTTTGTTCGAAAAATATTACTTTTATAACAAAAAAACGCCATTTGGGTTGCGCGTTATGTTCAGAAAACCAAAGCCTCGTTCCGTTCGACGAAAATTCCAAAAAGTATCCGTAATGTTCGTACAAACATGTCAAATGTTTTTTATAATCAATCCTCGGGGTGTTTTTAACAAACATAATCGATAATATTTCAACCGGACCATTACCTATTCAATTAAAGAGAGAAAGAAAATGGAGAGCTACCCCTCTCGCGCGCAGGAACTAATCAGAGGACACCTGACTAGTTTTGAAAAATCTCGCTCATTTTTCAAAATAAAAGCCTGAAATTATGTCTAAAGCCTAGTCACAGCCTGAGGAAGCCATTTGAAAAGGAATCTGGTTGATACCCCTTTAAATGGAAGAAAGACGGGCCAGGAAACAAAAAGCACTTCCGGGTTAGATTTCCTCTGGTTTTCGCCTGCAGAATCAGTTTTGTTTTACTCACAGACAATATTTTGACAGTTTTGGAAACTTTGGAGTGTTTTCTACCCTAATCTGTAAATTATATGCATTAAATTACATGCATTATATTCTACGATCTGGACCTGAGAAATAGTCTGTTTACCTTGGGAACTTTATTTAAAAAAATAAAAATAATCTGACCCCTAGCGTCAAGTTAAACAAATGTGGTTTCTACTGACAATTGAGATGTACAAACTATGGCATAAGGGGACAACAAGCGGACAAGAGGCAATCCGTAATTTCGATTAAGACGTTAATGAGCGAGCGACGACGGACGTAGTCAGTCTAATTATTTGTTCAGCACTTTTGAAATGTACAGCAACAGAATTCAGAACATGGGTCGATCTTACAGTATTCTCCCTGTACACCAAGTCAGAACCGTTGGATAAATAAAGGGGGCATATAAGCAGACAATGAAAGCTCTTATAATATTCGATGATTACATTTCTCTAAAACAGGCTATAGGCTACATGTGCACCACCAAGTCAGAACAGTAGGCAAAGTTGGGACTACCAATCACGGCCGGTTGTGATACAGCCTGGATTCGAACCAGAGTCTGTAGTGACGCCTCTAGCACTGATGCAGTGCCTACCGCTGCACCACTCGGGAGCAAATGACCACTCTAATGAAAGATGAGACTCTCATGAACACGTTTTACTCTAGGATGCCCAAAAGACCCAAGACTCTTCTGAAAGTTTTCAGTTAAACACATTTATGGAAATACAAATGTTGATAGTGTAGTGCCCAAAATAAGGGGATAAATTCATGTATAAAAAAATTCTGATACAGTACAAGTCAAAACTTTGGACACACCTACTCATTCAATGTTTTTCCTTTATTTTCTAAATTGTAGAATAATAGTGAAGACATCAAAACGATAAAATACCACATATTGAATCATGTAGTAACCAAAAAAAGTGTTATAAATAAATGTTATATTTTAAATTCTTTAAGAGTAGCCATCCTTTGCTTTGATGACAGCTTTGCACACTCTTGGCATAGGGGTTAGTAATGTTCTCTAGTTGCACTGTGATTGGCTCAGTGTTCTGTCTCTCAAGGGGACACTATGTCACCGCAAAATCAACGGGAAGTTAAGCCCTTTGGGTGCAGCCATAGATTTACATTAGATGTGCCAATAAGGCTCAAGATCATTGCCCACAGTGAGTGGTTTGGAATTAATAAGTGGCTAACTGCAGGCATTGCAAAGCAATCACCACTATCCTGCTCTTCAGTGAAATGGGTGTGTGGTCCAAGTCTGAGTTAAAGGGTTTCTTTTCCAATCTTTTTAAGCTTGGAAAATAAACACTTTTTAACATTCACATGCAACACTATGGGTCAGAAAAGGTTGAATACATTGGCCGTGCTGTCAATGCAGCATGACTTCTGCTGCGTTCAAAACAACTGGAAACTCGGGAACTGGGAAAAAATACGTTTTGAACGGTCATCCAACTCGGAATTACAAGTCGGGAACTTGGGCCCTTTCTAGAGCTCCGAACCGGTCATGATTTTACATCGTTCCCAGTTGTTTTGAAAGCACCATAAATCCAGAGAATGCCAGACTTTGATGACAAAATTTGATGACAAAACGTGCCCGCAATTTGCACACAAGAAGACCACCTTCCAGTTCAAGTGAGCACAGCAGAACAAGGTGAATCCAAAAAATGTTGTTACAATGATTGACAGCTGCCTCTGATTGAGAATCATACCAGGCCGAACACAAAATCCCAACATAGAAAATCACACATGGACAACCCACCCAACTCACGCCCTGACCATACTAAATAAATACAAAACAAGGGAAAACAGGTCAGGAACGTGAGAGAACCCCCCCCCTTAAGGTGCGAACTCCGGGCGCACCACCTAAAACTCTAGGGGAGGGTCTGGGTGGGCATCTGTCCGCGGTGTCGGCTCTGGCGCAGCAGGACGTGGACCCCACTTAAACAATGTTTTTGTCCGCCTCCTTAATCGCCCCCGTGGCCTTTTATGAGCGGCGATCCTCGCCGCCGACCTTGGCCTGGGGACCCTAGCCATGGGTCCCAAATGCACGGGGAATTCCGGCAGCGCCGGACAGGCGGTAAACTCCGGCAGCGCTGGAGTGAAGGACGCCTCCGGCAGCTCCAGACTGAAGAGCGATTTTGACATCGCCTGGCTGACTGCAGGCTCTGGCAGATCCTGGCTGACTGCAGGCTCTGGCGGATCCTGGCTGGCTGGCTCTGGCAGCTCCTGGCTGGCTGACGGCTCTGGCTGGTCATGGCTGGCTGACGGCTCTGGCTGGTCATGGCTGGCTGACGGCTCTGGCTGCTCCTGTCTGGCGGACGGCTCTGGCTGCTCCTGTCTGGCGGACGGCTCTAGCGGCTCGGGACAGACGGGCAGCTCTGACGGCTCGGGACAGACGGGCAGCTCTGACGGCTCGGGACAGACGGGCAGCTCTGACGGCTCGGGACAGACGGCGCTGGGCAGGCAGGCAGCTCAGAAAGCGCTGGGCAGGCAGGCAGCTCAGACAGCGCTGGGCAGGCAGGTACACCTGTAGGGAGGAGACGGAGAGACAGCCTGGTGCGGGGGGCTGCCACCGGAGGACTGGTACGTGGAGGTGGCACTGGATATACCGGACCGTGAAGGAGTACACGCGCTCTTGAGCACCGAGCCTGCCCAACCTTACCAGGTTGAATGGTCCCCGTAGCCCTGCCAGTGCGGTGAGGTGGAATAGCCCGCACTGGGCTATGCTGGCGAACCGGGGACACCATTTGTAAGGCTGGTGCCATGTACGCCGGCCCGAGGAGACGCACTGGAGACCAGATGCGTTGGGCCGGCTTCATGACACCCGGCTCGATGCCCAACCTAGCCCTACCAGTGCGGCGAGGTGGAATAGCCCGCACTGGGCTAAGCACGCGTACTGGGGACACCGTGCGCTCCACCGCATAACACGGTGTCTGACCAGTACGACGCCCTCTCAGTCCACGGTAAGCACGGGGAGTTGGCTCAGGTCTCCTACCCGGCTTTGCCACACTCCGCGTGTGCCCCCCCCCAAGACATTTTTGGGTCTGACTCTCGGGCTCCCAACCGCGTCGCCGCGCTGCCTCCTCATACCAGCGCCTCTCTGCCTTCGCTGCCTCCAACTCGGCTTTAGGACGGCGATATTCCCCTGGCTGAGCCCAGGGTCCCTTGCCGTCCAGAATCTCCTCCCACGTCCATGAGTCCTGGATTTTCTCCGCTGCTGCTGCTGCTGTCACTGCCCTTTTCCACTCTGCTTGGTCCTTTGTTGGTGGGTGTTTCTGTTACGATTGTCTATTTCGTCCTCCTCATCGGACGAGGAGAGGCGAGAAGGATCGGACCAATATGCAGAGTGGTTCGTGCTCATGATGATTTATTAAAACCGAAACTGAACACTGAAATACAAAACAATAAACGAAGTGCAGAAAACCGAAACAGTACCGTGTGGTGAAAACACTAACACGGTAGACAAACACCCACAAAACACACATGAAACCCAGGCTGCCTAAGTATGATTCTCAATCAGGGACAACGATTGACAGCTGCCTCTGATTGAGAGTCATACCAGGCCGAACACAAAATCCCAACATAGAAAATCACACATCGACAACCCACCCAACTCACGCCCTGACCATACTAAATAAATACAAAACAAGGGAAAACAGGT
>NC_092111.1:42893373-42948373 GCF_045679555.1 Salvelinus alpinus | reverse complement strand
AATTAAAAAAACTGAAGAAATGCAGAATTGGAAAACATTTAAAACCAGAACCCATAACACATGTCATAATAGAACACACAATAATTCAAACATGGACATGTAATGATGGAAATTGAAAACCATTTAAGAGCTGGAGTTATTGTACAGTCTGACAGAAGTGGGGACAGTTGGTTTCTCAGGAGGTTCCTATGGGCGGTGATACAGGACAGTTGGTTTCTCAGGAGGTTCCTATGGGCGGTGATACAGGACAGTTGGTTTCTCAGGAGGTTCCTATGGGCGGTGATACAGGACAGTTGGTTTCTCAGGAGGTTCCTATGGGCGGTGATACAGGACAGTTGGTTTCTCAGGAGGTTCCTATGGGCGGTGATACAGGACAGTTGGTTTCTCAGGAGGTTCCTATGGGCGGTGATACAGGACAGTTGGTTTCTCAGGAGGTTCCTATGGGCGGTGATACAGGACAGTTGGTTTCTCAGGAGGTTCCTATGGGCGGTGATACAGGACAATTTGTTTCTCAGGAGGTTCCTATGGGCGGTGATACAGGACAGTTGGTTTCTCAGGAGGTTCCTATGGGCGGTGATACAGGACAGTTTGTTTCTCAGGAGGTTCCTATGGGCGGTGATACAGGACAGTTGGTTTCTCAGGAGGTTCCTATGGGCAGTGATACAGGACAGTTTGTTTCTCAAGAGGTTCCTATGGGCAGTGATACAGGACAGTTTGTTTCTCAGGAGGTTCCTATGGGCGGTGATACAGGACAGTTGGTTTCTCAGGAGGTTCCTATGGGCGGTGATACAGGACAGTTGGTTTCTCAGGAGGTTCCTATGGGCAGTGATACAGGACAGTTGGTTTCTCAGGAGGTTCCTATATGCGGTGATACAGAACAGTTTGTTTCTCAGGAGGTTCCTATGGGCGGTGATACAGGACAGTTGGTTTCTCAGGAGGTTCCTATGGGTGGTGATACAGGACAGTTGGTTTCTCAGGAGGTTCCTATGGGCGGTGATACAGGACAGTTTGTATCTCAGAAGGTTCCTATGGGCGGTGATACAGGACAGTTTGTTTCTCAAGAGGTTCCTATGGGCAGTGTAATATTTTTGAAATATAATATTGTAAGTGTCTTTTTTGAAGTGTAATATTGGAAGTGTATTTTTGGATGCTGGTTAGTGATTTGGCTCGGGACAACTCTACATCCTCTTGTTGCACACCAGAGGTCAGCTCTGACCAGGGGCTAAATGTGCTATTCACCATCAACCTCTGCCTTCTTCCGGCGGTGTAGCTCTGGAGCCAGGTTACCAACCTGGGAAACAGTTCAATGTCAGACAGATGTTGCAGGAGCATTGCATCATCTACTCGATCAAAGACTTTGGACATGTCAGCAAGTAACAACCTAATCATTGTTGATTTTCTGAGGTCTGTAGATGTCAGCCAGGAGTGTGTGGCTTTCACAAAGGGCGATAGTACTGCTGGATATTGGTAGGGAGGCATACTGATTTGTGCACTCAGATAAAACTATTGGCTTGAGTTTTCTCATGATGAAGCTCTCCTGGATTTTTCCAAGGTATGAAAGTTAGAGAGACGGGCCTCCAGTCACTCGTTGTACATGGGCTTGACACTTTAGGTATGGGGACACACATTGTCAGTCTTCCAGGCAGCAGGAACAGTCCCCAGCCAGTAGGTGGTGTTAACTATGTGTGTGATGACAGGGGCTAGATCTTCTGCTCTTTTAGTAGCCAGGCTGGAATGCCATCACGACCACACGCTTTACGTGATCTGAGTCTGGTCAGAGCTTGCTTTATCAGGCTGCACAGCTCAACCTACCTTGTAGGCATGGGCAGGGGGAAGGTGGCGAGAGGTGTGGAATAATAATCCTTGAGAGTAGGAAGCATTCAGAGTAATTCCATCCAAAATCAGGTTGTAGATTTGGAGTTTTGATTTTGAGTGAAGGTTATGTTGTGGAGGGTAGTATCCTGTATATGCCCTGGTGACATAGTGAAGGTTATGTTGTGGAGGGTAGTATCCTGTATATGTCCTGGTGACATAGTGAATGTTATGTTGTGGAGGGTAGTATCCTGTATATGTCCTGGTGACATAGTGTTGTGGAGGGTAGTATCCTGTATATGTCCTGGTGACATAGTGAAGGTTATGTTGTGGAGGGTAGTATCCTGTATATGTCCTGGTGACATAGTGAAGGTTATGTTGTGGAGGGTAGCATCCTGTATATGTCCTGGTGACATAGTGTTGTGGAGGGTAGTATCCTGTATATGTCCTGGTGACATAGTGAAGGTTATGTTGTGGAGGGTAGTATCCTGTATATGTCCTGGTGACATAGTGAAGGTTATGTTGTGGAGGGTAGTATCCTGTATATGTCCTGGTGACATAGTGTTGTGGAGGGTAGTATCCTGTATATGTCCTGGTGACATAGTGTTGTGGTGGGTAGTATCCTGTATATGTCCTGGTGACATAGTGTTGTGGAGGGTAGTATCCTGTATATGTCCTGGTGACGAAGTGTTGTAGAGGGTAGTATCCTGTATATGTCCTGGTGACATAGTGAAGGTTATGTTTTGGAGGGTAGTATCCTGTATATGTCCTGGTGACATAGTGAAGGTTATGTTGTGGAGGGTAGTATCCTGTATATGTCCTGGTGACATAGTGAATGTTATGTTGTGGAGGGTAGCATCCTGTATATGTCCTGGTGACATAGTGAATGTTATGTTGTGGAGGGTAGTATCCTGTATATGTCCTGGTGACATAGTGTTGTGGAGGGTAGTATCCTGTATATGTCCTGGTGACATAGTGAAGGTTATGTTGTGGAGGGTAGTATCCTGTATATGTCCTGGTGACATAGTTAAGGTTATGTTGTGGAGGGTAGCATCCTGTATATGTCCTGGTGACATAGTGTTGTGGAGGGTAGTATCCTGTATATGTTCTGGTGACATAGTGAAGGTTATGTTGTGGAGGGTAGTATCCTGTATATGTCCTGGTGACATAGTGAAGGTTATGTTGTGGAGGGTAGTATCCTGTATATGTCCTGGTGACATAGTGAAGGTTATGTTGTGGAGGGTAGCATCCTGTATATGTCCTGGTGACATAGTGTTGTGGAGGGTAGTATCCTGTATATGTCCTGGTGACATAGTGAAGGTTATGTTGTGGAGGGTAGTATCCTGTATATGTCCTGGTGACATAGTGTTGTGGAGGGTAGTATCCTGTATATGTCCTGGTGACATAGTGAAGGTTATGTTGTGGAGGGTAGTATCCTGTATATGTCCTGGTGACATAGTGAAGGTTATGTTACGGAGGGTAGTATCCTGTATATGTCCTGGTGACATAGTGTTGTGGAGGGTAGTATCCTGTATATGTCCTGGTGACATAGTGTTGTGGAGGGTAGTATCCTGTATATGTCCTGGTGACATAGTGAAGGTTATGTTGTGGAGGGTAGTATCCTGTATATGTCCTGGTGACATAGTGTTGTGGAGGGTAGTATCCTGTATATGTCCTGGTGACATAGTGTTGTGGAGGGTAGTATCCTGTATATGTCCTGGTGACATAGTGTTGTGGAGGGTAGTATCCTGTATATGTCCTGGTGACATAGTGTTGTGGAGGGTAGTATCCTGTATATGTCCTGGTGACAAAGTGTTGTAGAGGGTAGTATCCTGTATATGTCCTGGTGACATAGTGAAGGTTATGTTTTGGAGGGTAGTATCCTGTATATGTCCTGGTGACATAGTGAAGGTTATGTTGTGGAGGGTAGTATCCTGTATATGTCCTGGTGACATAGTGAATGTTATGTTGTGGAGGGTAGCATCCTGTATATGTCCTGGTGACATAGTGAATGTTATGTTGTGGAGGGTAGTATCCTGTATATGTCCTGGTGACATAGTGTTGTGGAGGGTAGTATCCTGTATATGTCCTGGTGACATAGTGAAGGTTATGTTGTGGAGGGTAGTATCCTGTATATGTCCTGGTGACATAGTTAAGGTTATGTTGTGGAGGGTAGCATCCTGTATATGTCCTGGTGACATAGTGTTGTGGAGGGTAGTATCCTGTATATGTTCTGGTGACATAGTGAAGGTTATGTTGTGGAGGGTAGTATCCTGTATATGTCCTGGTGACATAGTGAAGGTTATGTTGTGGAGGGTAGTATCCTGTATATGTCCTGGTGACATAGTGAAGGTTATGTTGTGGAGGGTAGCATCCTGTATATGTCCTGGTGACATAGTGTTGTGGAGGGTAGTATCCTGTATATGTCCTGGTGACATAGTGAAGGTTATGTTGTGGAGGGTAGTATCCTGTATATGTCCTGGTGACATAGTGTTGTGGAGGGTAGTATCCTGTATATGTCCTGGTGACATAGTGAAGGTTATGTTGTGGAGGGTAGTATCCTGTATATGTCCTGGTGACATAGTGAAGGTTATGTTACGGAGGGTAGTATCCTGTATATGTCCTGGTGACATAGTGTTGTGGAGGGTAGTATCCTGTATATGTCCTGGTGACATAGTGTTGTGGAGGGTAGTATCCTGTATATGTCCTGGTGACATAGTGAAGGTTATGTTGTGGAGGGTAGTATCCTGTATATGTCCTGGTGACATAGTGTTGTGGAGGGTAGTATCCTGTATATGTCCTGGTGACATAGTGTTGTGGAGGGTAGTATCCTGTATATGTCCTGGTGACATAGTGTTGTGGAGGGTAGTATCCTGTATATGTCCTGGTGACATAGTGTTGTGGAGGGTAGTATCCTGTATATGTCCTGGTGACAAAGTGTTGTAGAGGGTAGTATCCTGTATATGTCCTGGTGACATAGTGAAGGTTATGTTTTGGAGGGTAGTATCCTGTATATGTCCTGGTGACATAGTGAAGGTTATGTTGTGGAGGGTAGTATCCTGTATATGTCCTGGTGACATAGTGAATGTTATGTTGTGGAGGGTAGCATCCTGTATATGTCCTGGTGACATAGTGAATGTTATGTTGTGGAGGGTAGTATCCTGTATATGTCCTGGTGACATAGTGTTGTGGAGGGTAGTATCCTGTATATGTCCTGGTGACATAGTGAAGGTTATGTTGTGGAGGGTAGTATCCTGTATATGTCCTGGTGACATAGTGTTGTGGAGGGTAGTATCCTGTATATGTCCTGGTGACATAGTGAAGGTTATGTTGTGGAGGGTAGTATCCTGTATATGTCCTGGTGACATAGTGAAGGTTATGTTACGGAGGGTAGTATCCTGTATATGTCCTGGTGACATAGTGTTGTGGAGGGTAGTATCCTGTATATGTCCTGGTGACATAGTGTTGTGGAGGGTAGTATCCTGTATATGTCCTGGTGACATAGTGTTGTGGAGGGTAGTATCCTGTATATGTCCTGGTGACAAAGTGTTGTAGAGGGTAGTATCCTGTATATGTCCTGGTGACATAGTGAAGGTTATGTTTTGGAGGGTAGTATCCTGTATATGTCCTGGTGACATAGTGAAGGTTATGTTGTGGAGGGTAGTATCCTGTATATGTCCTGGTGACATAGTGAATGTTATGTTGTGGAGGGTAGCATCCTGTATATGTCCTGGTGACATAGTGAATGTTATGTTGTGGAGGGTAGTATCCTGTATATGTCCTGGTGACATAGTGTTGTGGAGGGTAGTATCCTGTATATGTCCTGGTGACATAGTGAAGGTTATGTTGTGGAGGGTAGTATCCTGTATATGTCCTGGTGACATAGTTAAGGTTATGTTGTGGAGGGTAGCATCCTGTATATGTCCTGGTGACATAGTGTTGTGGAGGGTAGTATCCTGTATATGTTCTGGTGACATAGTGAAGGTTATGTTGTGGAGGGTAGTATCCTGTATATGTCCTGGTGACATAGTGAAGGTTATGTTGTGGAGGGTAGTATCCTGTATATGTCCTGGTGACATAGTGAAGGTTATGTTGTGGAGGGTAGCATCCTGTATATGTCCTGGTGACATAGTGTTGTGGAGGGTAGTATCCTGTATATGTCCTGGTGACATAGTGAAGGTTATGTTGTGGAGGGTAGTATCCTGTATATGTCCTGGTGACATAGTGTTGTGGAGGGTAGTATCCTGTATATGTCCTGGTGACATAGTGAAGGTTATGTTGTGGAGGGTAGTATCCTGTATATGTCCTGGTGACATAGTGAAGGTTATGTTACGGAGGGTAGTATCCTGTATATGTCCTGGTGACATAGTGTTGTGGAGGGTAGTATCCTGTATATGTCCTGGTGACATAGTGTTGTGGAGGGTAGTATCCTGTATATGTCCTGGTGACATAGTGAAGGTTATGTTGTGGAGGGTAGTATCCTGTATATGTCCTGGTGACATAGTGTTGTGGAGGGTAGTATCCTGTATATGTCCTGGTGACATAGTGTTGTGGAGGGTAGTATCCTGTATATGTCCTGGTGACATAGTGTTGTGGAGGGTAGTATCCTGTATATGTCCTGGTGACATAGTGTTGTGGAGGGTAGTATCCTGTATATGTCCTGGTGACAAAGTGTTGTAGAGGGTAGTATCCTGTATATGTCCTGGTGACATAGTGAAGGTTATGTTTTGGAGGGTAGTATCCTGTATATGTCCTGGTGACATAGTGAAGGTTATGTTGTGGAGGGTAGTATCCTGTATATGTCCTGGTGACATAGTGAATGTTATGTTGTGGAGGGTAGCATCCTGTATATGTCCTGGTGACATAGTGAATGTTATGTTGTGGAGGGTAGTATCCTGTATATGTCCTGGTGACATAGTGTTGTGGAGGGTAGTATCCTGTATATGTCCTGGTGACATAGTGAAGGTTATGTTGTGGAGGGTAGTATCCTGTATATGTCCTGGTGACATAGTGTTGTGGAGGGTAGTATCCTGTATATGTCCTGGTGACATAGTGAAGGTTATGTTGTGGAGGGTAGTATCCTGTATATGTCCTGGTGACATAGTGAAGGTTATGTTACGGAGGGTAGTATCCTGTATATGTCCTGGTGACATAGTGAAGGTTATGTTACGGAGGGTAGTATCCTGTATATGTCCTGGTGACATAGTGTTGTGGAGGGTAGTATCCTGTATATGTCCTGGTGACATAGTGTTGTGGAGGGTAGTATCCTGTATATGTCCTGGTGACATAGTGAAGGTTATGTTGTGGAGGGTAGCATCCTGTATATGTCCTGGTGACATAGTGGAGGGTAGCATCCTGTATATGTCCCTGCCAAATATATCTAAGTTTGTCTAACTCTGAATAGATCTATTTTTAAAAACATGCTGAACAATGTGTGAGCTCACTTGCTCATGACCCCTCTCTGTCTCTGGTTCTTATCCATACCTCAGCAAAGAAGACATTCAAAATATCATTAATCTGGTCGTCTTCAACTCTCTCCAACTGTATTCTCAAATCCTTTGTTAATAATGAAGTACCACTGTTCTTTTGGGGGTCCTTTCTTCTTTCGGTCTTGGATTTCCCGTTTTGTAGTAGTTATTATTTTTATTTGGATGCTACCCTAGTAGTTTTTATTTGCTTCCTTGATAAGTATTTGTTGTGTTTCTGTATTTTCTCCATTTCATTGTTTCCCTTCATCCGGATGCAACATTTATGTGTTCCTGTCACGGCCGTCGTCGGAAGGAGACCAAGGTGCAGCGTGGTGAGCGTACATTTTCTTTTATTATAGTAAATGTCGCCAACAAAACAACAACAAAAAAACGACCGTGAAGCTTAACAGGGCTTTAGTGCCACTAACAAAGATAATTACCCACAAACACCAGAGGAAAAAAGACTGCCTAAGTATGATTCCCAATCAGAGACAACGATAGACAGCTGTCCCTGATTGAGAACCATACCCGGCCAAAACATAGAAATACAAAAAATAGAACTAAAGAAACTAGAATGCCCACCCTAGTCACACCCTGACCTAACCAAAACAGAGAATAAAAGCCTCTCTATGGCCAGGGCGTGATAGTTCAGTCATCCAGGGCTTGTCCAGTGTTGTTTATATCTTATTTCTTATTGGCATGCATACGTCAAGTGCAGTTTGAATGCAGGAGTTGAAGGTTTCCGCCTTTGCATCGATGCTCTCCACCTCATATACGGCAGACTAGTCAGTACTGGCCATACGTCGTGCCAAGGTCTCCTTTCTGTTGTGGGTTACCAGATGTTTTTTTCCCGCTTCACTTAACTTCTCCCTCATGATGTTGTGTTTGGGGAGAACAGCAGACATTATGATCACAAGAACCGAGAGTTGACTGGGCTGTGTGTCTGTCTACTAGTTGACTGGGCTGTGTGTCTGTCTACTAGTTGACTGGGCTGTGTGTCTGTCTACTTGTTGACTGGGCTGTGTGTCTGTCTACTAGTTGACTGGGCTGTGTGTCTGTCTACTTGTTGACTGGGCTGTGTGTCTGTCTACTAGTTGACCGGGCTGTGTGTCTGTCTACTAGTTGACTGGGCTGTGTGTCTGTCTACTTGTTGACTGGGCTGTGTGTCTGTCTACTAGTTGACTGGGCTGTGTGTCTGTCTACTAGTTGACTGGGCTGTGTGTCTGTCTACTTGTTGACCGGGCTGTGTGTCTGTCTACTAGTTGACTGGGCTGTGTGTCTGTCTACTAGTTGACTGGGCTGTGTGTCTGTCTACTAGTTGATTGGGCTGTGTGTCTGTCTACTAGTTGACCGGGCTGTGTGTCTGTCTACTAGTTGACTGGGCTGTGTGTCTGTCTACTAGTTGACTGGGCTGTGTGTCTGTCTACTAGTTGATTGGGCTGTGTGTCTGTCTACTAGTTGACCGGGCTGTGTGTCTGTCTACTAGTTGACTGGGCTGTGTGTCTGTCTACTAGTTGACTGGGCTGTGTGTCTGTCTACTTGTTGACTGGGCTGTGTGTCTGTCTACTAGTTGACTGGGCTGTGTGTCTGTCTACTAGTTGACTGGGCTGTGTGTCTGTCTACTAGTTGACTGGGCTGTGTGTCTGTCTACTTGTTGACCGGGCTGTGTGTCTGTCTACTAGTTGACCGGGCTGTGTGTCTGTCTACTAGTTGACTGGGCTGTGTGTCTGTCTGCTAGTTGACTGGGCTGTGTGTCTGTCTACTTGTTGACTGGGCTGTGTGTCTGTCTGTTAGTTGACTGGGCTGTGTGTCTGTCTACTTGTTGACTGGGCTGTGTGTCTGTCTACTTGTTGACTGGGCTGTGTGTCTGTCTGCTAGTTGACTGGGCTGTGTGTCTGTCTACTAGTTGACCGGGCTGTGTGTCTGTCTACTAGTTGACTGGGCTGTGTGTCTGTCTACTTGTTGACTGGGCTGTGTGTCTGTCTACTAGTTGACTGGGCTGTGTGTCTGTCTACTAGTTGACTGGGCTGTGTGTCTGTCTACTAGTTGACCGGGCTGTGTGTCTGTCTACTAGTTGACCGGGCTGTGTGTCTGTCTACTAGTTGACCGGGCTGTGTGTCTGTCTACTAGTTGACAGTGCTGTGTGTCTGTCTACTAGTTGACTGGGCTATGTGTCTGTCTACTAGTTGACTGGGCTGTGTGTCTGTCTACTAGTTGACTGGGCTGTGTGTCTGTCTACTAGTTGACTGGGCTGTGTGTCTGTCTACTAGTTGACTGGGCTGTGTGTCTGTCTACTAGTTGACTGGGCTGTGTGTCTGTCTACTAGTTGACTGGGCTGTGTGTCTGTCTGCTAGTTGACCGGGCTGTGTGTCTGTCTACTAGTTGACTGGGCTGTGTGTCTGTCTACTAGTTGACTGGGCTATGTGTCTGTCTACTAGTTGACTGGGCTGTGTGTCTGTCTACTAGTTGACCGGGCTGTGTGTCTGTCTACTAGTTGACTGGGCTGTGTGTCTGTCTACTAGTTGACTGGGCTGTGTGTCTGTCTACTAGTTGACTGGGCTGTGTGTCTGTCTACTAGTTGACTGGGCTGTGTGTCTGTCTACTAGTTGACAGTGCTGTGTGTCTGTCTACTAGTTGACTGGGCTGTGTGTCTGTCTACTAGTTGACCGGGCTGTGTGTCTGTCTACTAGTTGACCGGGCTGTGTGTCTGTCTACTAGTTGACCGGGCTGTGTGTCTGTCTACTAGTTGACCGGGTTGTGTGTCTGTCTACTAGTTGACTGGGCTGTGTGTCTGTCTACTAGTTGACTGGGCTGTCTGTCTACTAGTTGACCGGGCTGTGTGTCTGTCTACTAGTTGACCGGGCTGTGTGTCTGTCTACTAGTTGACCGGGTTGTGTGTCTGTCTACTAGTTGACTGGGCTGTGTGTCTGTCTACTAGTTGACTGGGCTGTCTGTCTACTAGTTGACTGGGCTGTGTGTCTGTCTACTAGTTGACCGGGCTGTGTGTCTGTCTACTAGTTGACTGGGCTGTCTGTCTACTAGTTGACTGGGCTGTGTGTCTGTCTACTAGTTGACCGGGCTGTGTGTCTGTCTACTAGTTGACTGGGCTGTGTGTCTGTCTACTAGTTGACTGGGCTGTGTGTCTGTCTACTAGTTGACCGGGCTGTGTGTCTGTCTACTAGTTGACTGGGCTGTCTGTCTACTAGTTGACCGGGCTGTGTGTCTGTCTACTAGTTGACCGGGCTGTGTGTCTGTCTACTAGTTGACCGGGCTGTGTGTCTGTCTACTAGTTGACCGGGCTGTGTGTCTGTCTACTAGTTGACCGGGCTGTGTGTCTGTCTACTAGTTGACCGGGCTGTGTGTCTGTCTACTAGTTGACCGGGCTGTGTGTCTGTCTACTAGTTGACCGGGCTTTGTGTCTGTCTACTAGTTGACCGGGCTGTGTGTCTGTCTACTAGTTGACCGGGTTGTGTGTCTGTCTACTAGTTGACTGGGCTGTGTGTCTGTCTACTAGTTGACTGGGCTGTCTGTCTACTAGTTGACCGGGCTGTGTGTCTGTCTACTAGTTGACCGGGCTGTGTGTCTGTCTACTAGTTGACCGGGCTGTGTGTCTGTCTACTAGTTGACCGGGCTGTGTGTCTGTCTACTAGTTGACCGGGCTGTGTGTCTGTCTACTAGTTGACCGGGCTGTGTGTCTGTCTACTAGTTGACCGGGCTGTGTGTCTGTCTACTAGTTGACCGGGTTGTGTGTCTGATTCACCGGGATCTTCTCCAGTACTGTGAGGTGTGGTAGTGATTGTTCAGATTGGTAATGATCAGATCTAGGATGGAATCCTCTCTGGTCTTGTTCCACGTCTGGATGGGAGTTTTTTCAGCATCTTGATGGGCAGGTGATTAAAGTCTCCACACAGAATGAGACCCGTTTGGGGATAGGACATCCTTATGATATGGCGGGTGTTCTGCTGAAGTGTTTTATAACGTGTCCATGGTGGATGGTAGAGTACTCCCACTAACCGGGGTTGAAACTGAACTCGGGAGCCACATACAGTCAAAATCCTCTTTCCCTTGGTCTGTTCTTCTCTCTGCCTGCATACTGTGATTCACGGCCACCCTCCCTCTCATCCTCTCTCTGGACCAGTCTTTTCTGAACAGCTGATAGTCTCTGAACAGCTGATAGTCTTGTATGAAAAGAGATTCATCTGGGATATTTTCATGGGCCCATGTTTCAGTGACACATCCAATGTCTGCATTTTTTTGATTGAAGAAGCAATTAAAATGTATCCACTTTTTTTAATCAATGATCTTGAATTACAGACAAGCACATACTGAGTGTCTGGAGCATTTTTTTTCCCCAAAACTCTGCATTCACGTGAGAGATTTCTATCTATCTTAGTTCTGCTACATGGGATTGTCAGTCTTTTCCTCCGTCTGCTCCTTCCCAGCTGTAGTCCCTCTCACCCGGCTTCTTGCACGCATTATCTCCAAGCACTGACGTTTGTCTCAGATATGCAATGCCAGTTGAGGTCCGTGTTTTTTTCGTAAGCCTGTAGGAAAATGCGAAACGTTTGAACAATCCATTGTTGTCAGAGCCATGCATAATCCGTTTTAAAAGAGAAAGAAAAGTACGCAGTGCGACAAAAATCAACTATATAAAAAAATAAAAAAAATAAAAAAAACATTTGATGCGTTGTAAACTCGTGTTACTCTCCAGCGGCTGCCTGGGAGCGCCACAGCCACCCACTCTCCCTATTGAGCTCAGTGAGAAATCAATAGTGTTCCTCTGGTAAGATATCACTTAATGGTAACATCTCCCTTAACCTCGAGAGTCTAAGCCCTGTCTAAGCCTGGGTGAAGTGGGTTCTAAGCTAACATATGGAATTGTCTTAAGATGGTCATACCAAGGATAAATTAGCTGTTTGATTTAGAATTTTAAGACCCCTTGAGGTATCAAAAATGAATAACTTTTCGTGGGGGGGGGGGGGGGGGGTGAAACATTGAATTTGGCATTACTGCATAATTGATTCACTATGTGGAACAACAGATAGTCCCCCCCCCCCCCCCCGGCAAGAAAATCTAAAGGCAGTTTGTTCTGTGGCTATCCTATATCTGTGTCTGTCCTATATCTGTGGCTGTCCTATATCTGTGGCTGTCCTATAGCTGTGTCTGTCCTATATCTGTGTCTGTCCTATATCTCTGTCTGTCCTATATCTGTGTCGGTCCTATATATGTGTCGGTCCTATATCTGTGTCTGTCCTATATCTGTGTCTGTCCTATATCTTTGTCTGTCCTATATCTGTGTCGGGCCTATATCTGTGTCGGGCCTATATATGTGTCTGTCCTATATCTGTGTCTGTCCTATATCTGTGTCTGTCCTATATCTGTGTCTGTCCTATATCTGCGTTTGTCCTATATCTGCGTCTGTCCTATATCTGCGTCTGTCCTATATCTGTGTATGTCCTATATCTGTGTCTGTTCTATATCTGTGTTGGTCCTATATCTGTGTCGGTCCTATATCTGTGTCTGTCCTATATCTGTGTTGGTCCTATATCTATGTCTGTCCTATATCTGTGTCGGTCCTATATCTGTGTCTGTCCTATATCTGTGTTGGTCCTATATCTATGTCTGTCCTATATCTATGTCTGTCCTATATCTGAGTCGGTCCTATATCTGTGTCGGTCCTATATCTGTGTCTGTCCTATATCTGAGTCGGTCCTATATCTGTGTCTGTGCTATATCTGTGTCTGTCCTATATCTGTGTCTGTCCTATATCTGAGTCTGTCCTATATCTGTGTTGGTATTATATCTGTGTTGGTCCTATATCTGTGTCTGTCCTATATCTGTGTCTGTCCTATATCTGTATTTCCTATATCTGAGAGATACACTGTATGTACAAAGTATGTACCAAGTTGTCCCTCTAAATACACCTCTGCTGTCTTCAACCAGGATCTCAGCGATCACTGCCTCATTGCCTGCGTCCGTAATGGGTCCGCGGCCAAACGGCCACCCCTCATCACTGTCAAATGCTCCCCGTGTATGCTGGAAGGATATTGACCTCATTACATCAGTAGAGGATGACTGGTTATTCTTTAAAAGTGCATTCCTCACCATCTTAAATAAGCCCCATTCAAATCAAATTGCCCCCGCGATATGCTACTTTTCAGGGAAGTCAGGAACCAATATACACAGGCAGTTAGGAAAGCAAAGGCTAGCTTTTTCAAACAGAAATTTGCATCCTGTAGCACACACTCCAAAATGTTCTGGGACACTGTAAAGTCCATGGAGAATAAGAGCACCTCTTCCCAGCTGCCCACTGCTCTGAGGCTAGGAAACACTGTCTCCACCGATAAATCCACGATAATTGAGAATTTCAATAAGCATTTTTCTACGGCTGGCCATGCTTTCCACCTGGCTACCCCTACCCCAGTCAACAGCTCTGCACCCCCCACAGCAACTTGCCCAAGCCTCCCCCATTTCTCCTTCACCCAAATCTAGATAGCTGATGTTCTGAAAGAGCTGCAAAATCTGGACCCCTACAGATCAGCTGGGCTAGACAATCTGGACCCTCTCTTTCTAAAATGATCTGCCGCAATTGTTGCACCCCCTATTACTAACCTGTTTCATATCATCTGAGATCCCCAAAGATTGGAAAGCTGCCGCGGTCATCCCCCTCTTCAAAGGGGGAGACACTCAAGACGCAAACTGTTACAGACCTATAACTATCCTACCCTGCCTTTCTAAGGTCTTCGAAAGCCAAGTTAATAAACAGATCAAAACCATTTCAAATCACAACCTACCTTCTCCGCTATGCAATCTCGTTTCCAAGCTGGTCATGGGTGCACCTCAGCCACGCTCAAGGTCCTAAACGATATCATAACCGCCATCGATAAAGACAATACTGTGCAGCCGTATTCATCGACCCGGCCAAGGCTTTCGACTCTGTCAATAACCGCATTCTTATCGGCAGACTAAACAGCCTTGGTTTCTCAAATGACTGCCTCGGCTGGTTCACTAACTACTTCTCAGATAGAGTTCACTATGTCAAATCGGATGGCCTGTTGTCCGGACCTCTGGCTGTCTCTATAGGGTTGCCACAGGGTTCAATTCTCGGGCCGACTCTTTTCTCTGTATACATCAATGATGTCGCTCTTTCTGCTGGTGATTCTCTGATCCACCTCTATGCAGACGACACAATTCTGTATACTTCTGGTCCTTTTTGGACACTTTGTTAACTAACCTCCAGATGAGCTTCAATGCCATAAAACTCTCATTCCGTGGCCTCCAACTACTCTTAAATGCAAGTAAAATTAAATGCATTCTCTTCAACCGATCGCTGCCCACACCTGCCGGCCCATCTAGCATCACTACTCTGGACGGTTCTGACTTAGAATATGTGGACAACTACAAGTTTCCTAGATTTCTGGTTAAACTGTAAACTCTCCTTCCATACTCACATTAAGCATCTCCAATCCAGAATGAAATCTAGAATCGGCTTCCTATTTTGCAACAAAGCATCCTTCACTCATGCTGCCAAACATACCCTCGTAAAACTGACTATCCTAACGATCCTTGACTTTGGCGATGCCATTTACAAAATAGCCTCCAACACTCTACTCAGCAAATTGGATGCAGTCTATCACAGTGCCATCCGTTTTGTCACCAAAGCCCCATATACTACCCACCGCTGCGACCTGTATGCCCTCATTGGCTTGTCTTCGCTTCAAATTTGTCTCCAAACCGACTGGCTCCAGGTCATCTATAAGTCTTTGCTAGGTAAAACCCTGCCTTATCTGAGCTCACTGGTCACCATAGCAGCACCCACCCGTAGCACGTGCTCCAGCAGGTATATGTCACTGGTCACCCCCAAAGCCAATTCCTCTTTTGGCCAACTTTCCTTCCAGTTCTCTGCTGCCAATGACTGGAACGAATTGCAAAAATCACTGAAGCTGGAGACTCATATCTCCCTCACAAACTTTAAGCATCAGCTGTCAGAGCAGCTTACAGATCATTGCACCTGTACATAGCCCATCTGTAAATACCCCATCCAACTACCTCATCCCCATATTGTTATTTTTTTTCTCCTTTGCACACCAGTATCTCTACTTGCACATTCATCTTATGCACATCTATCACTCCAGTGTCTAATTGCTAAATTGTAATTATTTCACCACTACGGCCTACTTATTGCCTTACCTCCCTAACCTTACCTCATTTGCACACACTGCATATAGACTTTTTCTATTGTGTTATTGACTGTACGTTTGTTTATTCCATGTGTAACTCTGTGCTGTTTGTGTCGCACTGCTTTGCTTTATCTTGGCCAGGTCGCAGTTGTAAATGAGAACTTGTTCTCAACTGGCCTACCTGGTTAAATAAAGGTGAAATATATATCTTTTTTTTTAAATGTGGACATCCCTTCAAATTAGTGGGTTTGGCTATTTCAGCCACACCTGTTGCTGACAAGTGTATAAAATCGAGCACACAGCCCTGCAATCTCCATGGACAAACATTGGCAGTAGAACGGCCTTACTGAAGAGTGCAGTGACTTCCACTGCATAGTGCCAACTGTAAAGTTTGGTGGAGGAGGAATAATGGTCTGGAGCTGTTTTTCATGGTCCAGGTCCCTTAGTTCCAGTGAAGGGAAATCTTAACGCTACAACACACAATGACATTCTAGACGATTCTGAGCTTCCAACTTTATGTCAACAGTTTGGGGAAGGGCCTTTCCTGTTTCAGCATGACAAGGCCCCCGTGCACAAAGCGAGGTCCATACAGAAATGGTTTGACAAGATTGTGTGGAAGAACATGACTTGCCTGCACAGAGCCCTAACCTCAACTCCATCGAACAGCTTCGGGATGCATTGGAACGCCGACTGCGAGCCAGGCCTAATCGCCCAACAATAGCGCCCAACCTCACTAATGCTCTTGTGGCTGAATGGAAGCAGCAGCAATGATCCTTTATCTAGTGGAAAGCCTTCCCAGAAGATTGGAGGCTGTTATAGCATCAAAGGGGGGGGGGGGGGATCAACTCCATATTAATGCCCATTCATTTTGGAATGAGATGTTCGATGAGCAGGTGTCCACATACTTTTGGTAATGTTGTGTATATGCAGTACACCACCTATAAGAAAGATCAGGAAACTTTTATATATATATTTTTTTAGGCACTAAACTATCTCCATACTATATGTACAGTGCATTCAGAAAGTATTCAGACCCCTTGACTTTTTCCACATTTTGCTATGTTACAGCCTTATTCTAAAATTGATTAAATTAAATGTTTTCCTCATCAATCTACACACAATTCCCCATAATAAACAGGTTTTTAGACATTTTTGCAAATGTATTGCTATGAGACTCAGAATTGAGCTCAGGTGCATTCTGTTTCCATTGATCATCCTTGAGATGTTTCAACAACTTGATTGGAGTCCACTTGTGATAAATTAAATTGATTGGACATGATTTGGAAAGGCACACACCTGTCTATATAAGGTCCCACAATTGACAGTGCATGTCAGAGCAAAAAAAAACAAGCCATGAGGTGGAAGGAATTGTCCGTAGAGCGCTGAGACAGGATGGTGGCGGAGGCACAGCTCTGGGTAAAGGTACCGAAACTCCCTACTTCAGACGAAGTCAAGTCTTGTGACGATTGTGGGTGTCCTAGAGCAAAATAACACCATCATGTTCGTGTATCGAGTCTCATCTGTTCGGACGCTACATACTATATCGACAGATGCAGTAGACTGAGATGCAGCCCATACAAAAATAATAGATATCTCTAAATTAAACAGACTCATTTTGATGGGGATTTTTGTATTATGTTATTTAGATTTAACATTTTAATGCTAGCGGCCATAATGACTGAATTCAATTGTGAGTTGTTTGCGGGGTGTGGTTTGATGTGGGTGTCTCTTTTGTGTGTTCACAGGTGGGAAGAGTTAGACATTTCTTTTTGCCAATTAGCTTCAGCCAGCTGGTATGGGACCATGGCAAAGTTGGTTTTACTTTGGATATACTTTGGATAGCCTATCTCTGACTATAGTTAGCGACCGTCAATGAATTAAACAATGTAAATGGGATAATATTTTCATATTTTAGCTGTCTCAAATGCTTTCAATATTTATTTTTTAATGAATTTCTACATTTTATAGTTGGGTTTTGAGATTTTAAAGTCATTGAAATTTGGAGCTATTGACATTGTCCCGTGTACATTGTGTAATGTACTGATGGTCCCTAACTAGCCCCATAAGGATATCGAATGTCAAACCAAATTGACTGCCAGCTGTTACTGTACCCTTCATTCTGTGACACAACAAACATACAGTCGTGCTTCTCAACTGAGCTGCAGGACAGGAAGGAAACTGCTCAGGGATGTCACCATGAGGCCAGTGGTGATTTTTAAAACAGTTACAAAGTTCTATGGCTGTGATTGGAGAGAACTGAGGATGGATCAACACCATTGGAAATGAAAGGGCGATACCCAGTCAGTTGTACAACTGAATGCCGTCAACTGAAATGTGTCTTCCGCATTTAACCCAACTTCTCTAAATCAGAAAGGTGCGGGGGGGGGGGCTGCCTTAATCAACATCCACAGCGCCTGGGGAAGAGTGGGTTAACTGCCTTGCTCAGGGGCAGAACGACAGAATTTTACCTTGTCAGCTCAGGGATTCGATCCAGCAACCGTTCTGTTACTGGCCCAACTCTCTAACCACTAGGTTAGAGCTTTGGTCCAGTAACACTCTAACCACTGCCACCTAGTGGTTAGAGCGTTACTCCACAATACCTACATGACAAAGTGAAAATAATCATTTAAATATACAGAAGAAAACGATTCCAAAACACGTATCCTGTATGCAACAAGGCACTCAGTCAAGCAGTGAATTTCAAACACAGATTCAATCACAAAGACCAGGGAGGTTTTCCAATGCCTCTCAAAGAAGGAAACCTATTGGTAGATGGGTAAAAAAAAAAAAAAGAAGCAGACTTTGAATATCCCTTTGATCACGGTGACGTTATTCATTACACTTTGGATGTTGTATCAATACACCCAGTCACTACAAAGATACAGGCGTCCTTCCTAACTCAGTTGCCAGGAAGGAAAGAAAAGCGCTCTGTGATTTCACCATAAGGCCAATGGTGACTTTAAAACGGTTACAGAGTTTAATGGCTGTGATAGGAGAAAACTGAGGATGGATCAACAACATTGTAGTTACCGAACAATACTAACCTAATTGGCAGAGTGAAGAAGAAAAAAAAGGAAGCCTGTACAGAATCCAAATATTCGAAAAATACTCATCATAAATGTAGATGGTAATAGAAGTTATACACATGGAATTATAGATATATCTCTCCTTAATGCAACCGCTTTGTCAGATTTCAAAAAAAAACTTTACGGAAAAAGCAAATCATGCAATAATCTGAGACGGCAACAACAATTACTTAAAAAATACAGCAGAATATGTATCCAACAGGGACGTATCTCTACCTTTATGTAAAGGCGTGACATACGCTGCTTTCCAGACTTTTAGAATGGTATTACTCGCCAATGAAAATATTTAATATATGAGTGAGAAGGGCAGCAATAATCTCTGCACCAATTTTGGGGGGGGGAAATATGGGTTTAATTCATCCGGGCCAGCTGCTTTCTTAATATCAATAGATTTGAGTTTCTTTACAACTTCTGAAAGATCAATCTCTGTTAAAAATGAAAACAGATGAACCGTAGGCTGAGCACGCGGCAGTTTCATTCACCGCCTCATTTGAGATGTTAGGAAAGAGTTCATTATCAAAATGCATGTCCAGCTTTAACAAAATACTCATTAAACATGTCAAGCAACTTATTCTTGTCCGTCACATCCATTGAATTTGAGGTCAATTTTCAACAGAAGACCAGAGGAGTTAGTGTTAACGTTCATGGATTTAATGGTTTTTCCATCATTTGGTTGGGTTATTGAGGTTTGCCTTGGTAGATTCGTAATAAAAGCTAGATTTTCATTTCAGTATTAACAAGATGCACTCATTTCTCAGTGCTCTGAATAACTGCCAATCAGCCTGGGAATTACCCTTTCTGGCTTTGGCCCAATGTGTATTTCTGGATCCAATCAGATAATTGTCCTGTAACCAAGGAAGTGTCTCTACCTCCTTACCCGGTACTTCTTGAGAGGGCCGTGTAAATCACAGATAGTAGAAAACAAGGAATGAAAATCGGAGAATGCCTCTTTGATATCTGTAATAATTGCAATCCTATCCCCAGTCGCATGCATAAAGTTCATGCAGGAATGTCTGCTCACAAAACTGCCTAAAATTTCATTTGACAATGTACCGAGGGGGGCACTTTGGGGATGTTTGTGTCTCTAACGGAAGCAACTACACAATGATCACTAAAATCATGCGCGAAAATCCCAACGGCCAAGTATTTATGCGGATTGTTTGTTAGAATAACATCAATAAATGTTGACTTAGAGATGTCTTTGGGATTCAGTTTTGTGACTGTAATTATAGGTTGAGTAAAATGTAATGTATTGCACAGTTCTTATGTTATGGCCTCAGAGATGGGAGATAACCAATCCCAGTTTAAATCGTCCATAAAGCCCATTTCATCCCCCCCCCAACCACTTATGAGATGAGTAATGCAAGATATGTAAACATTATTAAAGTGACTAGTGATCTATGTATTAAAATGGCCAGTAGATGTGTTCGTTTGCTTGTTTTGGGGGGTATAGTCTCTTGCTATAGACTGCCTACTGTGTTCTCAGTTCAGGATGGGAATCTCTAGAGTTTAACAGTGGTTGTTGATTGGTATGCTCACCAGCTAGAGAGTGGTAAGTCAGTCCCTCCAGGATTTCCCAGCGTTTTTTGTGTGATGTCTGTCAGCAAAAAACGCTTGATTTCGCAGCAGCAATTCTAACATTCCACATGGCAATTAGCACAAATGTTTGTCCAATTTGTCACTAAAGTGCGTTGATGGGGGCATGTGATTGAACCATTTTATGCAGTGCGGTGATTGGAAAGATTAATGCGGTAATATTATGGTGATTTGACTGTTTTATGCAGTAATATAATGGTGATTTGACTGTTTTATGCAGTAATATTATGGTGATTGGAAAGTTTTATGCGGTAATATTATGGTGATTTGACTGTTTTATGCAGTAATATTATGGTGATTTGACTGTTATGCAGTAATATTATGGTGATTTGACTGTTTTATGCAGTAATATTATGGTGATTTGACTGTTTTATGCAGTATTATTATGGTGATTTGACTGTTTTATGTGGTAATATTATGGTGATTTGACTGTTTTATGCAGTAATATTTTGGTGATTTGACTGTTTTATGCAGTAATATTATGGTGATTGGAAAGTTTTATGCGGTAATATTATGGTGATTTGACTGTTTTATGCAGTAATATTATGGTGATTTGACTGTTTTATGCGGTAATATTATGGTGATTTGACTGTTTTATGCAGTATTATTATGGTGATTTGACTGTTTTATGCGGTAATATTATGGTGATTTGACTGTTTTATGCGGTAATATTTTGGTGATTTGACTGTTTTATGCAGTAATATTATGGTGATTTGACTGTTTAATGTGGTAATATTATGGTGATTTGACTGTTTTATGCAGTAATATTATGGTGATTTGACTGTGTTATGCGGTAATATTATGGTGATTTTACTGTTTTATGCGGTAATATTATGGTGAATTGACTGTTTAATGCAGTAGTATTATGGTGATTTGACTGTTTTATGCGGTAATATTATGGTTATTTTACTGTTTTATGCGGTAATATTATGGTGAATTGACTGTTTAATGCAGTAGTATTATGGTGATTGGAAAGTTTTATGCGGTAATATTATGGTGATTTGACTGTTTTATGCAGTAATATTATGGTGATTTGACTGTTTTATGCAGTAATATTATGGTGATTTGACTGTTTTATGCGGTAATATTATGGTGATTTGACTGTTTTATGCAGTATTATTATGGTGATTTGACTGTTTTATGCGGTAATATTATGGTGATTTGACTGTTTTATGCAGTAATATTTTGGTGATTTGACTGTTTTATGCAGTAATATTATGGTGATTTGACTGTTTAATGTGGTAATATTATGGTGATTTGACTGTTTTATGCAGTAATATTATGGTGATTTGACTGTGTTATGCGGTAATATTATGGTGATTTGACTGTTTAATGCGGTAATATTATGGTGATTTTACTGTTTTATGCGGTAATATTATGGTGAATTGACTGTTTAATGCAGTAGTATTATGGTGATTTGACTGTTTTATGCGGTAATATTATGGTTATTTTACTGTTTTATGCGGTAATATTATGGTGAATTGACTGTTTAATGCAGTAGTATTATGGTGATTTGACTGTTTTATGCGGTAATATTATGGTGATTTGACTGTTTTATGCGGTAATATTAAACATCCTGATCTAGAAATGCAGAGACACAGGGAGTTGAGACAGACATGGGCCCTGGTCAACAGTAGTGCACTCTATTCCCTATAGACCCTGGTCAACAGTAGTGCACCCTATTCCCTATGGGCCCTGGTCAACAGTAGTGCACCCTATTCCCTATAGGCCCTGGTCAACAGTAGTGCACCCTATTCCCTATAGACCATGGTCAACAGTAGTGCACTCTATTCCCTATAGACCCTGGTCAACAGTAGTGCACCCTATTCCCTATAGACCCTGGTCAACAGTAGTGCACCCTATTCCCTATAGACCCTGGTCAACAGTAGTGCACCCTATTCCCTATAGACCCTGGTCAACAGTAGTGCACCCTATTCCCTATAGACCCTGGTCAACAGTAGTGCACCCTATTCCCTATAGACCCTGGTCAACAGTAGTGCACCCTATTCCCTATAGACCCTGGTCAACAGTAGTGCACCCTATTCCCTATAGACCCTGGTCAACAGTAGTGCACCCTATTCCCTATAGACCCTGGTCAACAGTAGTGCACCCTATTCCCTATAGACCCTGGTCAACAGTAGTGCACCCTATTCCCTATAGACCCTGGTCAACAGTAGTGCACCCTATTCCCTATAGACCCTGGTCAACAGTAGTGCACCCTATTCCCTATAGACCCTGGTCAACAGTAGTGCACCCTATTCCCTATAGACCCTGGTCAACAGTAGTGCACCCTATTCCCTATAGACCCTGGTCAACAGTAGTGCACCCTATTCCCTATAGACCCTGGTCAACAGTAGTGCACCCTATTCCCTATAGACCCTGGTCAACAGTAGTGCACCCTATTCCCTATAGACCCTGGTCAACAGTAGTGCACCCTATTCCCTATAGACCCTGGTCAACAGTAGTGCACCCTATTCCCTATAGACCCTGGTCAACAGTAGTGCACCCTATTCCCTATAGACCCTGGTTAGACATACTGCACTATAGAGGGAATAGGATACCATCTGGAAGGTAGGTTGTGACTCAGAGTCCAGAGTGAGTAAAGCGCAGGACTTAACACTGTCTCATCCTCTAGCTGTGAAACAGATTAAATAAGCTCTGTAGTTAGACACACACAGACACACACACACAGACACACACAGACACACAGACACACAGACACAGACACAGACACAGACACAGACACACACACACACACACACACACACACAGACACACACACACACACAGACACAGACACAGACACAGACACACACACACACACACACACACTAGAACCACTCCAGCTAATGAGACAAATCCATAATGCTTGAGAGTCACAGACTCTCTCTTGGTGACTAACTTTCCCTGGTCAAAGGCCTATATGACTTTGACCAGGGCCCATATGACTTTCCCCTTACCTTGTGTCAGTGTCCCTCACCTTGTGTCAGTGTCCCTCACCTTGTGTCAGTGCCCCTAACCTTGTGTCAGTGCCCCTTACCTTGTGTCAGTGCCCCTAACCTTGTGTCAGTGCCCCTAACCTTGTGTCAGTGCCCCTAACCTTGTGTCAGTGCCCCTTACCTTGTGTCAGTGCCCCTAACCTTGTGTCAGTGCCCCTAACCTTGTGTCAGTGCCCCTTACCTTGTGTCAGTGCCCCTAACCTTGTGTCAGTGCCCCTTAACTTGTGTCAGTGCCCCTCACAGTTCTACATAGAGCCATGACTCCCAGGAGCTAACTAACATGATTGATATGCATGTAAATCTCACATGGCTCAGAGTGGAGGAGAGATTGACTTCATCACTACTTGTTTTTGTAAGAAGTGTTGACAAGCTGAATGTACCAAGGTGTCTGTTTAAACTACTAGCACACAGCTCAGACACCCATTCATACCCTACAAGACATGCCACCAGAGGTCTCTTCACAGTCCCCAAGTCCAGAACAGACTATGGGAGGCACACAGTACTACATAGAGCCATGACTACATGGAACTCTATTCCACATCAGGTAACTGATGCAGCAGTAGAATCAGATTTAAAAAACAGATAAAAATACACCTTATGGAACAGCGGGGACTGTGAAGAGACACACACACAAAGACAAAGACATACATAAGACACACGGTCTACACACACGTAAACATGGATGTTGTATTGTAAATATGTGGCCTGAGGGAACACACTTAATGTAATGTAATGTTATGTAATATTTTAAATGGTATATAACTGCCTTAAATGTTGCTGGACCCCAGCAGCTAATGGGGATCCTTAATAAGTACAAGGGCCAGGGCCCATAGGGCTTTAACCAGGGCCGATATGACTTTAACCAGGGCCCATATGACTTTAACCAGCGCCAATATGACTTTAACCAGGGTCCATATGACTTTGACCAGGACCCATATGACTTTAACCAGCGCCCATATGACTTTAACCAGGGCCCATATGACTTTAACCAGGACCCATATGACTTTAACCAGGGTCCATAGGACTTTAACCAGGACCCATATGACTTTAACCAGGGCCCATATGACTTTAACCAGGACCCATATGACTTTAACCAGGGTCCATATGACTTTAACCAGGGCCCATATGACTTTAACCAGGGTCCATATGACTTTAACCAGGGCCCATATGACTTTAACCAGGGCCCATATGACTTTAACCAGGGCCCATATGACTTTAACCAGGGCCCATAGGGCTTTAACCAGGACCCATATGACTTTAACCAGGACCCATATGACTTTAACCAGGACCCATATGACTTTAACCAGGGCCCATATGACTTTAACCAGGGCCGATATGACTTTAACCAGGACCCATATGACTTTAACCAGGGCCCATATGACTTTAACCAGGGCCGATATGACTTTAACCAGGGCCCATATGACTTTAACCAGGGCCCATATGACTTTAACCAGGGCCCATATGACTTTAACCAGGGCCCATATGACTTTAACCAGGGCCCATATGACTTTAACCAGGACCCATATGACTTTAACCAGGGCCCATATGACTTTAACCAGGACCCATATGACTTTAACCAGGGCCCATATGACTTTAACCAGGGCCGATATGACTTTAACCAGGGCCCATATGACTTTAACCAGGGCCCATATGACTTTAACCAGGGCCCATATGACTTTAACCAGGGCCCATATGACTTTAACCAGGGCCCATATGACTTTAACCAGGGCCCATATGACTTTAACCAGGGCCCATATGACTTTAACCAGGGCCCATATGACTTTAACCAGGGCCCATATGACTTTAACCAGGGCCCATATGACTTTAACCAGGGCCCATATGACTTTAACCAGGGCCCATATGACTTTAACCAGGGCCCATATGACTTTAACCAGGGCCCATATGACTTTAACCAGGGCCCATATGACTTTACCAGTATGACTTTAACCAGGGCCCATATGACTTTAACCAGGGCCCATATGACTTTAACCAGGGCCCATATGACTTTAACCAGGGCCCATATGACTTTAACCAGGGCCCATATGACTTTACCAGTATGACTTTAACCAGGGCCCATATGACTTTACCAGTATGACTTTAACCAGGGCCCATATGACTTTACCAGTATGACTTTAACCAGGGCCCATATGACTTTAACCAGGGCCCATATGACTTTAACCAGGGCCCATATGACTTTAACCAGGGCCCATATGACTTTAACCAGGGCCCATATGACTTTAACCAGGGCCCATATGACTTTACCAGTATGACTTTAACCAGGGCCCATATGACTTTACCAGTATGACTTTAACCAGGGCCCATATGACTTTAACCAGGGCCCATATGACTTTAACCAGGGCCCATATGACTTTACCAGTATGACTTTGACCAGGGCTCGTATGACTTTGACCAGGGCCCATATGACTTTAGCCAGGACCCATATGACTTGAACCAGGGCCCATATGACTTTAACCAGAGCCCATATGACTTTAACCAGGGCCCATATGACTTTAACCAGGACCCATATGACTTTAACCAGAGCCCGTCTAACCAGGGCCCATATGACTTTAACCAGGGCCCATATGACTTTAACCAGGGCCCATATGACTTTAACCAGGGCTCATATGACTTTAACCAGGGCCCATAGGACTTTAACTAGGGCCCATAGGACTTTAACCAGGACCCATTAGACTTTGACCAGGGCCCATATGACTTTAACCAGGGCCCATATGACTTTAACCAGGGCCCATAGGACTTTAACTAGGGCCCATATGACTTTAACCAGGGCTCATATGACTTTAACCAGGGCCCATAGGACTTTAACTAGGGCCCATATGACTTTAACCAGGACCCATTAGACTTTGACCAGGGCCCATATGACTTTAACCAGGGCCCATAGGACTTTAACCAGGGCCCATAGGACTTTGAACAGGGCCCATAGGACTTTAACCAGGGCCCATATGACTTTAACCAGGGCCCATATGACTTTAACCAGGACCCATATGACTTTAACCAGGGCCCATATGACTGCGACCAGGGCCCATATGACTTTAACCAGGGCCCATATGACTTTAACCAGGGCCCATATGACTTTGACCAGTATGACTTTAACCAGGACCCATATGACTTTAACCAGGACCCATATGACTTTGAACATGGCCCATAGGACTTTAACCAGGACCCATATGACTTGAACCAGGACCCATATGACTTTAACCAGGGCCCCAAATGACTTTGACCAGGACCCATATGACTTTGACCAGGACCCATATGACTTTGACCAGGACCCATATGACTTTAACCAGGGCCCATATGACTTTAACCAGGGCCCATATGACTTTAACCAGAGCCCATATGACTTTAACCAGGGCCCATATGACTTTGACCAGTATGACTTTAACCAGGACCCATATGACTTTAACCAGGACCCATATGACTTTGAACATGGCCCATAGGACTTTAACCAGGACCCATATGACTTGAACCAGGACCCATATGACTTTAACCAGGACCCATATGACTTGAACCAGGACCCATATGACTTGAACCAGGACCCATATGACTTTAACCAGGACCCATATGACTTGAACATGGCCCATAGGACTTTAACCAGGACCCATATGACTTTAACCAGGGCCCATATGACTTTAACCAGGACCCATATGACTTTAACCAGGACCCATATGACTTTAACCAGGACCCATATGACTTTAACCAGGGCCCATATGACTTTAACCAGGGCCCATATGACTTTAACCAGGGCCCATATGACTTTAACCAGGACCCATATGACTTTAACCAGGGCCCATATGACTTTAACCAGGACCCATATGACTTTAACCAGGGCCCATATGACTTTAACCAGGGCCGATATGACTTTAACCAGGGCCCATATGACTTTAACCAGGGCCCATATGACTTTAACCAGGGCCCATATGACTTTAACCAGGGCCCATATGACTTTAACCAGGGCCCATATGACTTTAACCAGGACCCATATGACTTTAACCAGGGCCCATATGACTTTAACCAGGGCCCATATGACTTTAACCAGGGCCCATATGACTTTAACCAGGGCCCATATGACTTTAACCAGGGCCCATATGACTGTAACCAGGGCCCATATGACTTTAACCAGGGCCCATATGACTTTAACCAGGGCCCATATGACTTTAACCAGGGCCCATATGACTTTACCAGTATGACTTTAACCAGGGCCCATATGACTTTACCAGTATGACTTTAACCAGGGCCCATATGACTTTAACCAGGGCCCATATGACTTTAACCAGGGCCCATATGACTTTAACCAGGGCCCATATGACTTTAACCAGGGCCCATATGACTTTACCAGTATGACTTTAACCAGGGCCCATATGACTTTACCAGTATGACTTTAACCAGGGCCCATATGACTTTACCAGTATGACTTTAACCAGGGCCCATATGACTTTAACCAGGGCCCATATGACTTTAACCAGGGCCCATATGACTTTAACCAGGGCCCATATGACTTTAACCAGGGCCCATATGACTTTAACCAGGGCCCATATGACTTTACCAGTATGACTTTAACCAGGGCCCATATGACTTTACCAGTATGACTTTAACCAGGGCCCATATGACTTTAACCAGGGCCCATATGACTTTAACCAGGGCCCATATGACTTTACCAGTATGACTTTGACCAGGGCTCGTATGACTTTGACCAGGGCCCATATGACTTTAACCAGGACCCATATGACTTTAGCCAGGACCCATATGACTTGAACCAGGGCCCATATGACTTTAACCAGAGCCCATATGACTTTAACCAGGGCCCATATGACTTTAACCAGGACCCATATGACTTTAACCAGAGCCCGTCTAACCAGGGCCCATATGACTTTAACCAGGGCCCATATGACTTTAACCAGGGCCCATATGACTTTAACCAGGGCTCATATGACTTTAACCAGGGCCCATAGGACTTTAACTAGGGCCCATAGGACTTTAACCAGGACCCATTAGACTTTGACCAGGGCCCATATGACTTTAACCAGGGCCCATATGACTTTAACCAGGGCCCATAGGACTTTAACTAGGGCCCATATGACTTTAACCAGGGCTCATATGACTTTAACCAGGGCCCATAGGACTTTAACTAGGGCCCATATGACTTTAACCAGGACCCATTAGACTTTGACCAGGGTTCATATGACTTTAACCAGGGCCCATAGGACTTTAACCAGTGCCCATAGGACTTTGAACAGGGCCCATAGGACTTTAACCAGGGCCCATATGACTTTAACCAGGGCCCATATGACTTTAACCAGGACCCATATGACTTTAACCAGGGCCCATATGACTGCGACCAGGGCCCATATGACTTTAACCAGGGCCCATATGACTTTAACCAGGGCCCATATGACTTTGACCAGTATGACTTTAACCAGGACCCATATGACTTTAACCAGGACCCATATGACTTTGAACCATGGACCCATAGGACTTTGAACCATGGACCCATATGACTTGAACCAGGACCCATATGACTTTAACCAGGGCCCCAAATGACTTTGACCAGGACCCATATGACTTTGACCAGGACCCATATGACTTTGACCAGGACCCATATGACTTTAACCAGGGCCCATATGACTTTAACCAGGGCCCATATGACTTTAACCAGAGCCCATATGACTTTAACCAGGGCCCATATGACTTTGACCATATGACTTTGACCAGTATGACTTTAACCAGGACCCATATGACTTTAACCAGGACCCATATGACTTTGAACATGGCCCATAGGACTTTAACCAGGACCCATATGACTTGAACCAGGACCCATATGACTTTAACCAGGACCCATATGACTTGAACCAGGACCCATATGACTTGAACCAGGACCCATATGACTTTAACCAGGACCCATATGACTTGAACATGGCCCATAGGACTTTAACCAGGACCCATATGACTTTAACCAGGGCCCATATGACTTTAACCAGGACCCATATGACTTTAACCAGGACCCATATGACTTTAACCAGGACCCATATGACTTTAACCAGGGCCCATATGACTTTAACCAGGACCCATATGACTTTAACCAGGGCCCATAGGACTTTAACCAGGGCCCATAGGACTTTGACCAGGGCCCATAGGACTTTAACCAAGGCCCATATGACTTTAACCAGGGCCCATATGACCTTAACCAGGACCCATTAGACTTTGACCAGGGCCCATATGACTTTAACCAGGGCCCATATGACTTTAACCAGGGCCCATATGACTTTAACCAGGGCCCATATGACTTTAACCAGGACCCATATGACTTTAACCAGGGCCCATATGACTGCGACCAGGGCCCATATGACTTTGACCAGTATGACTTTAACCAGGACCCATATGACTTTAACCAGGGCCCAAAATGACTTTGACCAGGACCCATTTGACTTTAACCAGGACCCATATGACTTTAACCGGGGCCCATATGACTTTAACCGGGGCCCATATGAATTTAACCAGAGCCCATATGACTTTAACCAGGGCCCATATGACTTTAACCAGGGCCCATATGACTTTAACCAGGACCCATATGACTTTAACCAGGACCCATATGACTTGAACCAGGGCCCATATGACTTTAACCAGGGCCCATATGACTTTGACCAGGGCCCATATGACTTGAACCAGGGCCCATATGACTTGAACCAGGGCCCATATGACTTGAACCAGGACCCATATGACTTTGACCAGGGCCCATATGACTTTGACCAAGGCCCATATGACTTTAACCAGGACCCATATGTGTTTAACCAGGGCCCATATGACTTTAACCAGGGCCCATATGACTTTAACCAGGGCCCATATGACTTTAGCCAGAGCCCATATGACTTTAACCAGGGCCCATATGACTTTAACCAGGGCCCATATGCCTTTAACCAGGGCCCATATGACTTTAACCAGGGCCCATATGACTTTGACCAGTATGACTTTAACCAGGACCCATATGACTTTAACCAGGACCCATATGACTTTGAACATGGCCCATAGGACTTTAACCAGGACCCATATGACTTGAACCAGGACCCATATGACTTTAACCAGGACCCATATGACTTGAACCAGGACCCATATGACTTGAACCAGGACCCATATGACTTTAACCAGGACCCATATGACTTGAACATGGCCCATAGGACTTTAACCAGGACCCATATGACTTTAACCAGGGCCCATATGACTTTAACCAGGACCCATATGACTTTAACCAGGACCCATATGACTTTAACCAGGACCCATATGACTTTAACCAGGGCCCATATGACTTTAACCAGGACCCATATGACTTTAACCAGGGCCCATAGGACTTTGACCAGGGCCCATAGGACTTTAACCAGGGTCCATATGACTTTAACCAAGGCCCATATGACTTTAACCAGGGCCCATATGACTTTAACCAGGGCCCATTAGACTTTGACCAGGGCCCATATGACTTTAACCAGGGCCCATATGACTTTAACCAGGGCCCATATGACTTTAACCAGGGCCCATATGACTTTAACCAGGGCCCATATGACTTTAACCAGGACCCATATGACTTTAACCAGGGCCCATATGACTGCGACCAGGGCCCATATGACTTTGACCAGTATGACTTTAACCAGGACCCATATGACTTTAACCAGGGCCCAAAATGACTTTGACCGGGACCCATTTGACTTTAACCAGGACCCATATGACTTTAACCAGGGCCCATATGACTTTAACCAGAGCCCATATGACTTTAACCAGGGCCCATATGACTTTAACCAGAGCCCATATGACTTTAACCAGGACCCATATGACTTTAACCAGGACCCATATGACTTGAACCAGGGCCCATATGACTTTAACCAGGGCCCATATGACTTTAACCAGGGCCCATATGACTTTGACCAGGGCCCATATGACTTGAACCAGGGCCCATATGACTTGAACCAGGGCCCATATGACTTGAACCAGGACCCATATGACTTTGACCAGGGCCCATATGACTTTGACCAAGGCCCATATGACTTTAACCAGGACCCATATGTGTTTAACCAGGGCCCATATGACTTTAACCAGTGCCCATATGACTTTAACCAGGGCCCATATGACTTTAGCCAGAGCCCATATGACTTTAACCAGGGCCCATATGACTTTAACCAGGGCCCATATGCCTTTAACCAGGGCCCATAGGACTTTAACCAGGGCCCATAGGACTTTAACCAGGGCCCATAGGACTTTAACTAGGGCCCATATGACTTTAACCAGGACCCATTAGACTTTGACCAGGGCCCATATGCCTTTAGCCAGGGCCCATATGACTTTAACCAGGGCCCATATGCCTTTAACCAGGGCCCATATGCCTTTAACCAGGGCCCATATGCCTTTAACCAGGGCCCATAGGACTTTAACTAGGGCCCATATGACTTTAACCAGGACCCATTAGACTTTGACCAGGGCCCATATGCCTTTAGCCAGGGCCCATATGCCTTTAACCAGGGCCCGTAGGACTTTAACCAGGGCCCATAGGACTTTAACCATGGCCCATATGACTTTGATCACAAGTTCACATTTTGAATACATCCAGTATTTTAATGACATTCCAAGCTGTACAAAAGGTGCATAAGTCATAGACCTTTATGAGAAGAAAAACACTATTTAATAAAAATTTCTCTGAAAAAAGCTTTCTGACAGAATCATGTAATGTCTTCTTTTGGTGGGAGTTATTGGAGCAGGGAGATGTTTGGAATATGGAGGTTATCCTGTGTGTGTGTGCGTGTGTGTGTGTATGTGTGTTTTTGGACAGTCATGAGTTTATGAGTAAGGTCATAATGAGTCTAAAATTATTTTGTGTATTGTGAGATGCTGGTGGACTCATCTGTCGAATGCTCAACACCGCTCTATGACACTGTTTCTCTTCCTGTCATAACCAACATGGAGCCTGGGTTCTGTTTGTCTTCCCCTGTCATAAACAAGATGGATTCTGGGTTCTGTTTGTCTTCCCCTGTCATAACCAACATGGAGCCTGGGTTCTGTTTGTCTTCCTCTGTCATAACCAACATGGAGCCTGGGTTCTGTTTGTCTTCCCCTGTCATAACCATCATGGAGCTTGGGTTCTGTTTGTCTTCCCCTGTCATAACCAACATGGAGCCTGGGTTCTGTTTGTCTTCCTCTGTCATAACCAACATGGAGCCTGGGTTCTGTTTGTCTTCCTGTCATAACCAACATGGAGCCTGGGTTCTGTTTGTCTTCCCCTGTCATAACCAACATGGAGTCAGGGTTCTGTTTGTCTTCCCCTGTCATAACCAAGATGGAGCCTGGGTTCTGTTTATCTTCCCCTGTCATAACCAAGATGGAGCCTGGGTTCTGTTTGTCTTCCCCTGTCATAACCAAGATGGAGCCTGGGTTCTGTTTGTCTTCCCCCTGTCATAACCAACATGGAGCCTGGGTTCTGTTTGTCTTCCCCTGTCATAACCAACATGGAGCCTGGGTTCTGTTTGTCTTCCTCTGTCATAACCAAGATGGGGCTTGGGTTTGTTTTCGTTTCCTCTGTCATAACCAACATGGAGCCTGGGTTCTTGTCAGTGTTGGGGTGTTTGTTTAGCCTAAGAGGGGTTATGACGAGGGCAGAAGATGGGCACACACACACACAGTGCAGAAGTTAGGCAGGGTTACACCCCAAACCAAACACTGCCACAATGCCTTATTCAATAACCAAAGTGGAGTATGAAGCATCTCATTGATTGGACCGGGCCATAGCCAATGGGCTCAGCTCTAGGAAATAAGATTTCAGAGATTGGCTGGAAGGAACGAGGACGTGGAAAACTTGGGTGAACTGAAAGCAACATTGATTGTTTTAGACTGCTGTTCAACAGAGTATAAGACTGAAGTTAAAGGCTGCATCCAAAATTGCCCTGCTATGGCCTGAACAAAAATATAAACGCAACATGTAAAGTGCTGGTCCCATGTTTAATAAACTGAAAGAAAAGATCACAGAAATGTTCCATAGGCACAAAAAGCTTATTTCTCTAAAATGTTGTGAACAAATGTGTTCACATCCTTGATAGTGAGCATTTCTCTATTGCCAAGATAATCCATCCACCTGACAGGTGTGACATATCAAGGAGCTGATTAAACAGCATGATCATTACACAGGTGCACCTTGTGCTGGGGGATAATAAAATACCACTCTAAAATGTTCAGTTTTGTCACACAACAAAATGTCACAGATTTCAGGAAGTGTCTCAAGTTTTCAGGGAGCATGCAATTGGCAGAGCTGTTGCCAGAGAATTGAATGTTCATTTCGAAACCACAAGCCGCCTCCAACAAAGTTTTCGAAAATTTGGCAGTACGTCCAACCGGCCTCACAACCGCAGACCACGTGTATTAACTGGTTGGTTGAAGAAGGAGCCCACACCTTTAGCTGGTTGGTTGAAGAGGGAGCCCACACCTTTAGCTGGTTGGTTGAAGAGGGAGCCCACACCTTTAGCTGGTTGGTTGAATAGGGAGCCCACACCTTTAGCTGGTTGGTTGAATAGGGAGCCCACACCTTTAGCTGGTTGGTTGAAGAGGGAGCCCACACCTTTAGCTGGTTGGTTGAATAGGGAGCCCACACCTTTAGCTGGTTGGTTGAATAGGGAGCCCACACCTTTAGCTGTTTGGTTGAAGAGGGAGCCCACACCTTTAGCTGGTTGGTTGAAGAGGGAGCCCACACCTTTAGGTGGTTGGTTGAATAGGGAGCCCAAACCATTAGCTGGTTGGTTCAATAGGGAGCCCACACCTTTAGCTGGTTGGTTGAATAGGGAGCCCACACCTTTAGCTGGTTGGTTGAAGAGGGAGCCCACACCTTTAGCTGGTTGGTTGAATAGGGAGCCCACACCTTTAGCTGGTTGGTTGAAGAGGGAGCCCACACCTTTAGCTGGTTGGTTGAAGAGGGAGCCCAAACCATTAGCTGGTTGGTTGAAGAGGGAGCCCACACCTTTAGCTGGTTGGTTGAAGAGGGAGCCCACACCTTTAGCTGGTTGGTTGAAGAGGGAGCCCACACCTTTAGCTGGTTGGTTGAATAGGGCGCCAACAAAACACCAGGAAGCAAAATATCCATGGAAGGAGATTGAGAAGACCGCCCAGAACAGTGTGATCGTAGGAAGTCGTCTATCTTATGCTCCCTGGGGTAAGAATTTAAATAATGGTAGAAGTAGCACAAGGATCCCGTTATCGGGATCAAAATCGACAACATCCGGTGAAGCTGGAGCGCGCCAAATTCAAATTACTAAATTGTAATATTAAACATTCATGAACATACAAGTGTCTCACATCATTTAAAAGCTTACCTTCTTGTTAATCCAACAACGTTGTCAGATTTCAAAAAGACTTCACAGCGAAAGCATACCATGCGATTATCTGAGGACAGCGCCCCATAATCAAAATACTTTTTCAAACCAGCACAGGTCTCACAAAATCCCAAATAGCGATAAAATAAATCACTCTCATTTGAAGATCTTCCTATGTTTGCAATCCCAAGGGTCCCAGTTGTGAATAGGGTGGCTGTGTTTTCACTTTGGAAAAAATCATGCTCAAATTAAACGACCTCGTACTCTGTCCTAGATCATATGATATGCATATTATTATTACTATTGGATAGAAAACACTCTGAAGTTTCTAAAACTGTTTGAATTATATCTGTAAGTAAAACAGAACTCATATGGCAGGCAAACTTCCAAACAGGAAGTGAAAATTCTGAAATGGATCGCTGTGAAAGGCATCGCCTACTCAATTGCCTTATATTTATGGATCTGTATGCACTTCATATGCCTTCCACTAGATGTCAACAGGCAGTAGAACGTGGAATGAAGCGTCTAGCCTGATGTGGGACCGAATGAGAGCCTTTGGAGTGACAGGTCAGGCAGGTCAGGCATATTGCCAGTTCTTGGCCATGCACACTACGCATGTGATGTCCTTGTCTGCAATGCGTTAGACTGAAGAAATGCTCCGTCTGGGAAGTTATTGGATATATATGAGAAAAACAACAGGACTGAGTTACTAGTGTTACTAGGACTAGTGGCTATGCTAGTCAGCGTTTCTGATGACAGTTATCCCGGATCCGGGATGGGTGGTCCAGAGAGGTTTTAACACAACGTGCCATTGGAACATAGGAGTGATGGTTGCTGATAATGGGCCTCTGTACGCCTATGTAGATATTCCATAAACAAATCTGCCGTTTCCAGCTACAATAGTCATTTACAAAATTAACAATGAGTGACCCCAAAACTTTTGAACGGTAGTGAATATTTTTTTTGTTTAGTAAATTTTTCACACCACTCCATACTTATACAAACAACAACTTACAGACACACACAAACAATGACTACATCTCATCTGGCCAGACCCGCCTGCTCACACCCCCATCCCTGGTGCCTGTATTATTGTTGGCCTTAAGTTGTATTAATTAGATTTTCTCGGTCGCCCGATTCCATATTTCAATATTTAGAAAATACATAATTAATTTTTTAATTGTCTTAATGAAGGCAGATTGGGTTCCACATTTTTTTGTATAAATTTCATTGCTTTGTCTAACAACACTATCATGCATATAGCAAATATGTTTTGTGGGTCAGAGTGCAGTATTTATTTAGTTTCAAAGCACAAACGTTTGCTAGCATGTTTCTCACACTGTCTTTAGCCATGGAGGGATCAGGGTTACCAAGGCTACTGTTCATATGTGAATGAAGAAGGCTGTGTGTGAAGGTGGCTCCCCTACTTTTCAACAAAAAAAGTTCACATGTACCTTTTTTCTAGTTCACTTTAATTAAATAAAAATAAAAAAGTCTTACTCGAAAATGGCTCACAAACGGCATTCCAAAGACAAGAAAAATCTAAAGGAAAACACTCTCACAGCACCTGGAGGTGACAACCCCACACCAGGCTGCCGGCTTAGACAAACTATCTATGCATCATGATTGTCTCAGAACTCAAAGGGGACAATAGACGCTGCTTTGACCCTGATATCTCGATAGCATTCGCAAAACCATCGACGGGCCAAAGGATAATGGGTGTTGAACAAAATCTGTCAGGCTACAGTGACAGAAATTTCGCCCTGAAGGCAAGGTGCACATCGCCGAAAGAACAAAAAAACGAGCTCCTCACCAAAACCATAGACAGCCTCGAGAATTTTTTCACGCCGTTCAAATACATGAATCACAAAATATTGAAGAACATTTTTTGAGAGATCTGATGTCGCTAAATTCACATCTGGATTGACTGAATCAACATATCGCCTAAGGGAGGCTCAGGGAAAAAGAGTCTGATGGGATGTGGGTGTGTGTGCCTGTGTGTGTGCATGTGTGTGTGCCTGTGTGTGTGCATGTGTGTGAGCCTGTGGTGTATATGTGTGTGTGTGTGTGTGTGTGTGTGTGTGTGTGTGTGTGTGTGTGTGTGTGTGTGTGTGTGTGTGTGTGTGTGTGTGTGTGTGTGTGTGTGTGTGTGTGTGTGTGTGTGTGTGTGTGTGTGTGCCTGTGGTGTATGTATGTGTGTGTGGGTGGGTGTGTGCATGTGTGTGTGCCTGTGGTCTATATGTGTGTGTGTGTGTGGCAAGGAGGAGAGAGGGGGGAGTATTGTGTGAATAGTTATGCAGAGGAACAGAAACACTCAAGCATTTTCATGTTTGCATTTCTTTGGCACTGCATGCTATTTCAAAGTGTTTTTGTGTGTCGGAGAGAGAGCGAGAGAGCGAGAGAGCGAGAGAGAGAGAGAGAGAGAGAGCGAGAGAGCGAGAGAGCGAGAGACAGAGTTTCTCAAGGGTGGGCGTTTTTTGACACCTGACTGATTTGAGGGGCGGCCATGCAACATGCCTAGGGGTGTATAATATACATGGTAGGGGACAACTGTCTTCTGTCTCCCCACCACACACACACAGGGGCACACACACACACACACACACAGGGGCACACACACACACACACACACACACACACACACACATCCCTTCAGACTCCTGGTCCCTGAGCTTCCCTTAGGGGAGATGTTGAACCACAGAGATAAGAAAAACGAGGGAGCCTTAAAAGAGCGTAGAGGAAGAAGAGGGGGGATCAAGGAATGAAAAAGACGCCGCTCTCTCTCATCCTGATTTAGGGGATCGCCACAAGACTCACTCCCGTCTCCTTCGCTCACAAAGCAATAGACAGGAAAAACGACTGACACAACAGACGACTTTTGGCAACAAGAGACACAAACAAGGTTTGGCTAAAGATAAGATGAGTTCCCAGCTACAGTTCACTCCAATAGACGTCCTCTTGTCTCTCTTGTCGAATCATCTTCCGTTAGATTGCCAATTAGTCCAATTAATCCACTAGATGTTCCTTAGCTATTAGCTACATTAAGCCAACAGTCGGTGGAGTTCACATGGAATTAACGTTAGAGAAAGCAAGAGAGAGAAGAGTGGAAGTAGAGTTAGTGAAGAATATAGAGAGAGAGATAATGAGAGAGATAATGAGAGAGAGAGAGATAATGAGAGAGAGAGAGAGAGAGAGAGAGAGAGAGAGATTGCCAATTAGTCCAATTAATCCACTAGATGTTCCTTAGCTATTAGCTACATTAAGCCAACAGTCGGTGGAGTTCACATGGAATTAACGTTAGAGAAAGCAAGAGAGAGAAGAGTGGAAGTAGAGTTAGTGAAGAATATAGAGAGAGAGATAATGAGAGAGATAATGAGAGAGAGATAATGAGAGAGATAATGAGAGAGAGAGAGAGAGAGAGAGAGAGAGAGAGAGAGAGAGAGAGAGAGAGAGAGAGAGAGAGAGAGAGAGAGAGAGAGAGAGAGAGAGAGAGAGATAATGAGAGATAATGGATCTCCCGGGTGGCGCAGTGGTCTAGGGCACTGCATCGCAGTGCTAGCTGCGCCACCAGAGTCTCTGGGTTCGCGCCCAGGCTCTGTCGCAGCCGGCCGCAACCGGGAGATCCGTGGGGCGACGCACAATTGGCATAGCGTCGTCCGGATTAGGGAGGGTTTGGCCGGTAGGGATATCCTTGTCTCAGTATGTAAAAAAAATATAAATAAATAAAAATTATAAAATGTATGCACTCTACTGTAAGTCGCTCTGGATAAGAGCGTCTGCTCTTGGCCGGTAGGGATATCCTTGTCTCAGTATGTAAAAATGTAATAAAATGTATGCACTCTACTGTAAGTCGCTCTGGATAAGAGCGTCTGCTAAATGACTAAAATGTTTAAAAAAAAATGTAAATGTAAATAATGAGAGAGAGAGGGAATGAGAGAGAGAGAGAGATCATGAGAGAGAGGGAGATAATGAGAGATAACGAGAGAGAGGGAATGAGAGGAGAGAGAGAGAGAGAGAGAGAGAATGAGAGAGAGATAAGAAAGGGAGAGAGAGAGAATGACAGAGAGAGAGTGAAGTTAAATAAGCGTTATCATTAGAGAGAATGAGAATGAGAGAGAAAGAGAGTGAGAGAGAATGAGAGACGGAGAGGCAATGTAAATATATGTTTCCAATTCCAATAAAGCCCTTTGACCTTTGAATTAAATTGAGAAAGAGAGAGGGAGATGGAATTAGCGTTAGCATCGCTCAAATTTCTCTCATTCTTAGGTGAGGCAAGAAGAAGTGAAACCTCTTCTCTTAGAGAAGAGATGAGCCACGTTCTGGAGTTAACAGACTAACTGCTTAAATTACCAAAAGACAAAATAAACAAATGGAAAGGAAGGGGCTATGTTTATGGGAAGTAAGCTTATCTAATATTGTACAACCTGTGTAACTTAGAAGTTCAATTAGCACCTCCCCAGAACTCATTTAAATGAACCTTAAAACTTCTTATGGCTGCAATCCCGTAAACGGGATCGATATGACAACAGCCAGTGAAAGTGCAGAAGTACTTCCTGTTTGGAAGTATGCTGCCAAATGAGTTCTGTTATACTCACAGACATAATTCAAACAGTTTCAGAAACTTCAGAGTGTTTTCTATCCAATCCAAATTTGAGCGATGCTATTTCCGTCTCTCATTCTCTCTCACTCTCTTTCTCTCTCATTCTCATTCTCTCTAATGATAACGCTTATTTAACTTCACCCTCAAACCCCCACACACAGCTCCCCCCCACATTCCCCCCCTCATAGCTCCCTCTCCCCCACACAGCTTCCATCCCCCCTCACATTCCCCCATATCATAGCTCCCACCCCCCCACAGCTCCCCCCCACGTTCCCCACCCTACCTCACAAGTGAGTGTGCAAAGCTGTCATCAAGGCAAAGGATGGCTATTTAAAGAATCTCAAAATATAGTTTATATTTTGATTTGTTTAACACTTTATTTTTGGTTACTACATAATTCCATATGTGTTATTTCATAATTTTGATGTTTTCCCTATTATTCTACAATGTAGAAAATTATTTTAAAAAATAAAGAAAAACCCTTGAATGAGTAGGTGTTGAAAACCTTTTGACCAGGTCATGTATTTCCTGTGTTTGTCACTTAAATCTCGTTGGAGTGATTGTTTTAATGTGTCTCCTTCCACTCGTTCATGCTCCTGCTTGTGCCTGCCGTTTCCCCCCCCCCCCTTCCCCCACCCCGTTAACGTTACGAGCACTGACATTTTTTGTAATGACCTGTCAAACACACCCCGGTAATGTCTGAAACGGGCACAATGGAATACGTTGTCTTTCCGTGGCGTCTATAAGAACGCTTCGTCAGGGATTTAACGCCATCGTCTCCACACTCACATCACAAGAAAGAGAAGAAAGATCACTTCATTTTAATGTTAACTTCTTTGTGGATTTTTTTTTTTTTTAAGGAATAATTTAATACAGATGAAATGTTAGAGATTATGTTGTTATTACAGTGTACTCCTGAATTATTGGCACCCCTAGGTAAATATTTAAAAAAAAAAATGTGGGAAAAAATGTCATTGTTGTTTATCAGCTTAACCTTGCACTCATAATATCATATGAATCTAACCTTAAATTAAAATTGTTCACAGAACAAAAATCGTCATCAAGAAAAAAATATTTTATTCAAAAACATGCGTGTCACAATTACTTTCACCCCTAGAAATTATTGTGAACAAAATCTAATTGATGTATACTCCAATTAAGATTTTACTATCTTAGGAACTCTAAAGTGGTAATACATGACTTCCTGTTTCACTTTGGGGATAAATACACTACATTACCAAAAGCATGTGGACACCTGCTCATCAAACATCTCATTCCAAAATCATGGGAATTAATTTGGAGTTGGTCCCCCCCTTTGCTGCTATAACAGCCTCCACTCTTCTGGGAAGGCTTTCCACTAGATGTTGGAACATTGCTGCTATAACAGCATCCACTCTTCTGGGAAGGCTTTCCACTAGATGTTGGAACATTGCTGCTATAACAGCCTCCACTCTTCTGGGAAGGCTTTCCACTAGATGTTGGAACATTGCTGCTATAACAGCATCCACTCTTCTGGGAAGGCTTTCCACTAGATGTTGGAACATTGCTGCTATAACAGCCTCCACTCTTCTGGGAAGGCTTTCCACTAGATGTTGGAACATTGCTGCTATAACAGCCTCCACTCTTCTGGGAAGGCTTTCCACTAGATGTTGGAACATTGCTGCTATAACAGCCTCCACTCTTCTGGGAAGGCTTTCCACTAGATGTTGGAACATTACTGCGGGGGGACTTGCTTCCATTCAGACACAAGAGCATTAGTTGGAATGGTGGACTCCTAAGACGGTCCCACTTTAAAAGTTACTGAGCTCTTCATCAGCAAGGCCTATCTACTGCCATTGTTTGTCTATGGAGATTGCATGGCTGTGTGCTCTATTTTATACTCCTGTCAGCATCGGGTGTGGCTGAAATAGTCGAAACCACTAATTTGCTGTATACATATTTTCTGAGGGGAAGAGGAGTCCACATACTGCTGTATATATAGTTTCTGAGATGACACACAGGCTAAATTCCCTTAGTCATCCATCAACATGTGAAATGCCAGAGAACACTGTGTAGTATAGTGGTGGATCTGTGTATTATAGTGGATCTGTGTATTATAGTGTATCTGTGTAGTATAGTGGTGGATCTGTGTAGTATAGTGGTGAATATATGTATTATAGTGTATCTGTGTAGTATAGTGGTGAATCTGTGTAGTATGGTGGAGGATCTGTGTAGTATAGTGGTGGATCTGTGTAGTATAGTGGATATGTGTAGTATAGTGGTGTATCTGTGTATTATAGTGTATCTGTGTAGTATAGTGGTGAATCTGTATTATAGTGTATCTATGTAGTATAGTGGTGGATCTGTGTAATATAGTGGATCTGTGTAGTATAGTGGTGTATCTGTGTAGTATAGTGGATCTGTGTAGTATAGTGGTGGATCTGTGTATTATAGTGTATCTGTGTAGTATAGTGGTGAATCTGTATTATAGTGGATCTGTGTAGTATAGTGGTGGATCTGTGTAATATAGTGGATCTGTGTAGTATAGTGGTGTATCTGTGTAGTATAGTGGATCTGTGTAGTATAGTGGTGAATCTGTATTATAGTGGATATGTGTAGTATAGTGGTGGATCTGTGTATTATAGTGTATCTGTGTAGTATAGTGGTGCATCTGTGTATTATAGTGGATCTGTGTAGTATAGTGGTGAATCTGTGTATTATAGTGTATCTGTGTAGTATAGTGGTGAATCTGTGTATTATAGTGTATCTGTGTAGTATAGTGGTGAATCTGTGTATTATAGTGTATCTGTGTAGTATAGTGGTGGATCTGTGTATTATAGTGCATCTGTGTAGTATAGTGGTGAATCTGTGTATTATAGTGTATCTATGTAGTATAGTGGTGAATCTGTGTATTATAGTGTATCTGTGTAGTATAGTTGTGGATCTGTGTATTATAGTGTATCTGTGTAGTATAGTGGTGAATCTGTGTATTATAGTGGATCTGTGTAGTATAGTGGTGGATCTGTGTAATATAGTGGATATGTGTAGTATAGTGGTGTATCGGTGTAGTATAGTGTATCTGTGTAGTATAGTGGTGTATCTGTGTAGTATAGTGGATCTGTGTAGTATAGTGGATCTGTGTAGTATAGTGGTGGATCTGTGTAGTATAGTGGTGGATCTGTGTAGTATAGTGGTGGATCTGTGTAGTATAGTGGTGTATCTGTGTAGTATAGTGTATCTGTGTAGTATAGTGGTGTATCTGTGTAGTATAGTGGATCTGTGTAGTATAGTGGTGTATCTGTGTAGTATAGTGGTGTATCTGTGTAGTATAGTGGTGGACCTGTGTAGTATAGTGGTGTATCTGTGTAGTATAGTGGTGTATCTGTGTAGTATAGTGGTGTATCTGTGTAGTATAGTGGATCTGTGTAGTATAGTGGATCTGTGTAGTTTAGTGTATCTGTGTAGTTTAGTGTATCTGTGTAGTATAGTGGTGTATCTGTGTAGTATAGTGGATATGTGTAGTATAGTGGTGTATCTGTTTAGTATAGTGGTGTATCTGTGTAGTATAGTGGTGTATCTGTGTAGTATAGTGGTGTATCTGTGTAGTATAGTGGTGGATCTGTGTAGTATAGTGGTGTATCTGTGTAGTATAGTGTATCTGTGTAGTATAGTGGTGGATCTGTGTAGTATAGTGGATCTGTGTAGTATAGTGGTGTATCTGTGTAGTATAGTGGTGTATCTGTGTAGTATAGTGGATCTGTGTAGTATAGTGGATCTGTGTAGTTTAGTGTATCTGTGTAGTTTAGTGTATCTGTGTAGTATAGTGGTGTATCTGTGTAGTATAGTGGATATGTGTAGTATAGTGGTGTATCTGTTTAGTATAGTGGTGTATCTGTGTAGTATAGTGGTGTATCTGTGTAGTATAGTGTATCTGTGTAGTATAGTGGTGTATCTGTGTAGTATAGTGTATCTGTGTAGTATAGTGGATCTGTGTAGTATAGTGGTGGATCTGTGTAGTATAGTGGATCTGTGTAGTATAGTGGTGTATCTGTGTAGTTTAGTGTATCTGTGTAGTATAGTGGTGTATCTGTGTAGTATAGTGGTGAATCTGTGTATTATAGTGTATCTGTGTATTATAGTGTATCTGTGTATTATAGTGTATCTGTGTAGTATAGTGGAGGATCTGTGTAGTATGGTGGATATGTGTAGTTGTTTGGCTGTTTTACTTCCAAAGGCCCTGGGAACCTTGTTCATCATAGACTCCATCAAGTGCCAGGAGATTTTAGGCCAAAACCTGTGTGCCTCTGGCGCAAGGGTTGTCGTTGGATCATACAGCAGGAAAACGATCCAAACCATACCACCAAATCCACACAAAAATGGTTCACTGACCATAGAATCAATCTTTTTCAATCCCTTGACCTAAACCCAGTTGAGAGGCAGTGTGGTGAGCTGAAGAGGACAGGATCTGGAGAGTTTCTGAACGGAGGAATTTGTCTCAAATCCCATATTAGGTGATCTCCCACCTCATCAAACATTATAGGAGACGACTCAGAGCTGTTAACTTGTACAATGTACTAAATGCAGGTGCCAATAAATTCTTTGTTTTATTTCTTAGAAAATGTTTAACTCAATTAAAGGTTAGATTCATATGATATTTTGAGTGCAAGATCAAGCCGGTTATAAGGCCACAGAGCAAGACCCAGATGTAGACACAGGAGGCAGATGGTTCGAGTCTCTGATTTTTATTAAAAAGTAAGGGGCAGGCAAGAGAGAGGTCGATGACAGGCAGAAGTTCCTTAACTAGGTCAGAGTCCAAAAGGCTCGAGGTTAGGCTGAATGGTCAGGCAGGAGGGCTCAGTGTCAGGGCAGGCTGATTGGTCAGGCAGGAGGGCTCAGTGTCAGGGCAGGCTGAATGGTCAGGCAGGAGGGCTCAGTGTCAGGGCAGGCTGATTGGTCAGGCAGGAGGGCTCAGTGTCATGGCAGGCTGAATGGTTAAGCAGGAGGGCTCAGTGTGAGGGCAGGCTGAGTGGTCAGGCAGGAGGGCTCAGTGTCAGGGCAGGCTGAATGGTTAGGCAGGAGGGCTCAGTGTGAGGGCAGGCTGAATGGTCAGGCAGGAGGGCTTAGTGTCAGGGCAGGCTGAATGGTCAGGCAGGAGGGCTCAGTGTGAGGGTAGGTGCAAAAAACAAAGATTAGGAGAATGCAGAAGCAAGGAATAAAACACACTGGTTGACTTGGGAAGACAAGACGAACTGGACACAGACAAACAGAGAACACAGGTATAAATACACTGGGGATAAGTGGGCTATACCTGGAGGGGGGGTGGAGACAAGCACAAAGACAGGTGAAACAGATCAGGATGTGACACCGATAAACAACTATGACACTTTATCACAGGATTTTTTTTCTTCACATTTACACATCTGCAGTGCACAAAATGTGGTGAGTAGTTGACTCAAAGAGAGTGAAAGAAAATATTTTAACAGTTAACAAACAAATTTATTTGAAAATGAAGGAGAAGCAAGAGAGAAATAGAGAAAGATAGTGTCAAATATGTCAAACGTCAAATGTGTCTCTCCACCTACGTTGTAAACTGTCATAGGCTAGGTTGTAGTCACCTCATGATTGCAGCCTGTGAATGAAAGTTTACAACGTAGGTGCACACAGGTGGTCACATTTGAGGTGACAGACAGTGACACATGGACATACAGTGACATTCAATAGTGCCTTGTACACTCTTGCCTGCATCTAGCTGATAGTAGGTGCAATCAGCCTCAATTTGGACATGGACTCTACAAGGTATTGAAAGCGTTCCACAGGGATGCTGGCCCATGTTGACTCCAATGCTTCCCACGGTTGTGTCAAGTTGGCTGGATGTCAAACTGTTGAGCATGAAAAACCCAGCAGCGTTGCAGTTCTTGACACAAACAGGTGCGCCTGGCACCTACTACCATACCCCGTTCAAAGGCATTTCAATATTTTGTCTTGCCAGTTCACCCTCTGAATGGCACACATACACAATCCATGTCTCAAGGCTTAAAAATCCTTCTTTAACTTCTTTGATATAGGGGGCAGCATTTTCCCTTTTGGATGAATTGCATGCCCATAGTGAACTGCCTCCTACTCTGTCCCAGATGCTAATATATGCATATTATAATTACTATTGGATATAAAACACTCTAACGTTTCTAAAACTGTTTGAATGATGTCTGTGAGTAATAACATAACAGTATAACAGAACTCATATGGCAGGCAAAAAAAAATAATCCAAACAGGAAGTGAGAATTCTGAGACTGTTCAACGTTCAACGTTGTGAGTATAACAGAACTCATATGGCAGGCAAACTTCCAAACAGGAAGTGGAAATTCTGATGCTGGTCGATATTCAACTCATCGCCTGTTCAAATCCCAGTAAGATATGGATCTGCTTGCATTTCCTACGCCTTCCACTAGATGTCAACAGTCTGTAGAACGTGGAATGAAGCTTATGCTGTGTTGTGGGGTCGGATGAGAGGGGAATGAGTCAGTGGTCTGGCAGATTGCCAGTTCCTGGTCACACGCTTTCCTCATGATATCGCCTTGCGTTCCATAACTTCTACAGACATGAAGGAATGTTCCGGTTGGAACGTTATTGGACATATATGATAACAACATCCTGAAGATTGATTTTCTACTTAGTTTGACCAGTTTATTCGACCTGTTATATAACTTTTTGAAGTTTTTGTCCGAGTTCGCCTGCATCTGCGCGAGCGTTTGGACATGTGCACTAAACATGCTAGCAAAAGTAGCTACTTACACATAAGTAATGGACATTATCGAACAAAACAACAATTTATTGTGGAACTAGGATTCCTAGGAGTGCATTCTGATAAAGATGATCAAAGGTAAGGGAATATCTATGATGTAATTTCGTATTTCTGTTGACTCCAACATGGCGGAGAAATGTTGTTCTTTTTGAGCGCCGTCTCAGATTATTGCATGGTGTGCTTTTTACGTAAAGTTTTTTTTAAATCTGAGACAGCGGTTGCATTAAGAACAAGTGTGTCTTTAATTCTATGTAAAACTTGTATGTTTCATCAAAGTTTATGATGAGTATTTCTGTTATTTGACGTGGCTCTCTGCAATTTCTCCGGATATTTTGGAGGCATTTCTGAACATGGCGCCAATGTAAACCGAGATTTGTGGATATAAATATGCACATTATCGAACAAAACATACATGTATTGTGTAACATGAAGTCCTATGAGAGTCATCTGATGAAGATCATCAAAGGTTAGTGATGAATTTTATCTCTATTTCTGCTTTTGTGACTACTATCTTTTGCTGGGAAAATGGCTGTGTTTTTCTGTGGCTATGTACTGAGCTAACATAATTGTTTGGTGTGCTTTCCCCGTAAATCCTTTTTGAAATCAGACATGTTGGCTGGATTCACAACATGTGTAGCTTTAATGTGGTGTCTTTCATGCGTGATTTCATGAAAGATAGATTTTTATAGTAATATTTTTGAATTTGGCGCGCTACATTTTTTCTGGCTTTTGACCAAGTGGGACGCTACCGTCCCACATATCCCAGAGAAGTTAACCCGTCTCCTCCCCTCTTCATCTACACTGATTGAAGTGGATTTAACAGGTGACATTAATAAGGGATCATAGCTTTCACCTGGATTCACCTGGTCAGTCTATGTCATGGAAAGAGCAGGTGTTCCTTATTTGCATACACTCAGAGTATGCAAATACACCCGGTGTATTTATGCAAAAAAGGGCACATAGAATGTTCTCTATTTTAACACAAAACATTTAAATAACTGATAGAATAACTACATGTATATGTGCATTCTAAGAAAAAAAAGTTGAAATTTTACCATAAATTGATTGTCTGAATTCCCACTAAAATCCCTAAACTCCAAACATAATTTGTCCGTGCCAGTAACATGTCTGATGGACTATAAAAACCCAAAAAGTTTGGAATATCTTAATCCATTTTCCTACTCTTTCATATATTTAAATAGTTTTTAAATCCTTTTAACAATGTCGATGACCGTTGCAAAATGATACTTCTCTCCACTATCAGTAAAAGTAAAACGCCTGGCCGTTCACTGGCTAGTCTACACTGACGACCATCTGCTACTGTCAACAATCTGTAATACAACTCTCTCAAATAACCATACAACGTCAACTCACCTGTTGACTTTTAAAGATATGAAGCAACGACAGTACAGGTCAGGAAGTTCAGATGCTAACGTGACTGAGAAGAGGAGAGGCGGTCCGGACAGAAAATGGCTGCCGCGAGTGGTCAGACATAAACACAGACTTCACAAAGCAGTAGTAACAAACCCACACGGAACCACTTCAGTGACATCACAGTCCTCTGCACAGAGGGCCAGAGAGGAGCAGACCCACAGTGAAGGAGGAGAGGGAACGAGAGAAGGAGAGGAGGAGAGGAGGAGAGGAGGAGAGGGCCAGAGAGGAGCAGAACCACAGTGAAGGAGGAGAGGAAACGAGAGGAGGAGAGGAGGAGAGGAAGAGAGGGGGAGAGGGCCAGAGAGGAGCCGACCCACAGTGAAGGAGGAGAGGAAACGAGAGGAGGAGAGGAGGAGAGGGGGAGAGGGCCAGAGAGGAGCTGACCCACAGTGAAGAAGGAGAGGAAACGAGAGAAGGAGAGGAGGAGAGGAGGAGAGGGCCAGAGAGGAGCAGACCCACAGTGAAGGAGGAGAGGAAACGAGAGAAGGAGAGGAGGAGAGGGCCAGAGAGGAGCAGACCCACAGTGAAGAAGGAGAGGAAACGAGAGAAGGAGAGGAGGAGAGGGCCAGAGAGGAGCCGACCCACAGTGAAGGAGGAGAGGAAACGAGAGAAGGAGAGGAGGAGAGGAGGAGAGGGGGAGAGGGCCAGAGAGGAGCCAACCCACAGTGAAGGAGGAGAGGAAACGAGAGGAGGAGAGGAGGAGAGGGCCAGAGAGGAGCAGACTATCCCACAGTGAAGAAGGAGAGGAAACGAGAGAAGGAGAGGAGGAGAGGAGGAGAGGAGGAGAGGGGGAGAGGGGGAGAGAGGAGCAGACTATCCCACAGCGTTAGTTGACAGTGATGAAAACCGAGTGCTACATTTTCCTTTAGGTTTTTATGGCAGTTATGTTCTTTAAAAAGAGTGTGATGGGGGCTTAGTTATCTTCCTGGGCTGGTGGATGTAATCTGTGGATATGGGGGAGATGGAGGGGGAGAGAGAGGGAGAAAGAGAGAGAAAGAGGAGAGAGAGATAAGGAAGAGAGAGAGAGAGAGAGCGAGAGAGAGAGAGAGAGAGAGAAGGCTCTGAGCAAGAAAGAGAGCAAGAGGTCCTTTATCAGATGTTGGCAGAGCAGAGTAAAGCAGAGGAGAGTAAAGTAACAATGGATCGATAAGGCTTTAGCCAGACACAGAGAGACAGAGCCTGCCTCCCTCCTCCCTCCCATTGATCTTCATTACTACCACCCACTGGACTGGACTAGACTAGAGAGGCAAGGTGAGGAGAAGAGGAGAGTGAAGGAGGAGAGGAGACGAGAGGAGGAGAGTGAAGGTAGAGAGGAGACGAGACGAGAGGAGGAGAGTGAAGGTAGAGAGGAGACGAGAGGAGGAGAGTGAAGGTAGAGAGGAGACGAGAGGAGGAGAGGAGGAGAGTGAAGGAGGAGAGGAGACGAGAGGAGGAGAGTGAAGGAGGAGAGGAGAGGAGACGAGAGGAGGAGAGTGAAGGAGGAGAGGAGACGAGAGGAGGAGAGTGAAGGTAGAGAGGAAATGAGAGGAGGAGAGGAGACGAGAGGAGGAGACAAGAGGAGGAGAGGAGACGAGAGGAGGAGAGTGAAGGTAGAGAGGAGACGAGAGGAGGAGACGAGAGGAGGAGAGGAGGAGAGTGATCCAATCCATCTAGCTTCACCTCAAACCAGCTACTTTGAAAAAGTCCATAAGAAATAAATGAACCTGTTTGAACCTTCTCAAATAGGCATCTTTCACCCTACAATCAACATATCCCCAGCCAAACATTATTAGAATCACATTCATTACATGCTTCAAAGGCAAATAAGCATTCCTAACATCATCAAAACCACTAACCACTGGCCCAATAAGACTTCAGTCACTGTCTGGACAGTGTTTTTATTGTGTCTCGCCCTGTCTTTGAGAAAAGCTTTTAATCCACCGCCGAGAAAACAAATTAGAGGGTGAGAGACAGAGCACGAAAGAACAAGAAAGAGCAAGAGAGAGAGAGAGAGAGAGAGTAGAGAGAGAGTAGAGGGAGAGTAGAGAGAGAGTAGAGAGAGTAGAGAGAGTAGAGAGAGGGAGAGAGAGAGAGAGAGAGAGAGAGAGAGAGAGAGAGAGAGAGAGAGAGAGAGAGAGAGAGAGAGAGAGAGAGAGAGAGAGAGAGAGAGAGAAGATAGAGAGTAGATAGAGAGAGAGAGAGAGAGAGAGAGAGAGAGAGAGAGAGAGAGAGAGAGAGAGAGAGAGAGAGAGAGAGAGAGTAGAGAGAGAGAGAGAGAGAGAGAGAGAGAGTAGATAGAGAGTGAAAGAAAGAGACAGAGAGAGAGAGAGAGAGAGAGAGAGAGAGAGAGAGAGAGAGAGAGAGAGAGAGAGAGAGAGAGAGAGAGAGAGAGAGAGAGAGAGAGTAGAGAGAGAGAGAGAGAGAGAGAGTAGATAGAGAGAGAAAGAGACAGAGAGAGAGAGAGAGAGAGAGAGAGAGAGCATAATTGAATGAAAGGTGGTTTAATGCTCTATAATAGTGGTGTACTCTATCTCTGAAGGACTATGGCTAATTCACTTCCCATCAAACCCTGACTGACAACAGATGACATCAAACTCAGGCGTGTTTACTCGTAAGGAGACAGTGGGAGAGGAGACAAAGCAATTCATTCTTACTCCTTCCCTCATTGGTAAAAACTTTTGAGGAGGTCTGTTTTTGAGTGATTCGGAGGGGGGTTGTTCTGTGTATGTGTGTGGGGGGGAACGTGTGTGTGTGTGGGGGGGGGGGGGCATGTGTGTGTGTGGGGGGGGGGGGGGCTGCTGTGTGTGTGTGTGTGTGTGTGTGTGGAGGGGGTCTGTGTGTGTGTGGGGGGGGGGGGTCTGCGTGTGTGTGGGGGGGGGGTCTGTGTGTGTGGGGGGGGGGGGGGGGTCTGTGTGTGTGTGTGGGGGGGGGGGGGGGTCTGTGTGTGTGTGTGTGTGTGTGGGGTGGTGGGTTCTGCGTGTGTGTGTGTGGGGGTCTGTGTGTGTGTGGGGGGGGGGGCTGTGTGTGGGGGGGGGGCTGTGTGTGTGTGGGGGGGGTTCTGCGTGTGTGTCAGTGGATGATCCTTAGAGAATAACTTTAAAAAGTTATCCTTTTTAGATAAAACCATACTAAATATATTCAAATGTCACCAAATAATTGATTAAAACACTCTGTTTTGCAATGAAGGTCTACAGTAGCCTCAACAGAACTCTGTAGAATAGCACCATGGTGTAGCCGGAGGACAGCTAGCTTCCATTCTCCTCTTGGTACATTGACTAAAATACAAAACCTAGGAGGCTCATGGTTCTCACCTCCTTTCCATAGATTTACACAGTTAATCCCTTCCATTGTGACAATACAGTTGTGACAATGCTGCATCAAAATGGACATGATCCTAGGGGCATTGGCAAACACAATGTTAGTAACTTAATTTATGTACCCCTAATTGCACCGAATATTTCTGTTTATTCTACAACTATTGTAAGCAGTAATCATGAGCCTATGAACCAGAGTAACACTGTTAGCACTGAGGCGGTGTGCAATAGTAGGAAGACCACTTTGTGCTGCTCACCCTGCACTATCAGCTCCAATGTAAATAACATGAGAAGTCTACCTCTGATAAGCTTCCCAGTAAAGCATTAAAAACAATTAAGCATCCCAGAAAAGTGATAAAAATAACCCACATTAACATATGCAGCCTGAGAAACAAGGTCCATGAAGTCAATAACTTGCTTGTTACAGGTGACATTCACTTAGATAATACCTTCGATAATACCTTAGATGATACAGAGGTAGTAATACATGGTTATACCATCTACAGAAAAGACAGAAATACCAAAGGTGGAGGTGTGGCGGTTTCTCCTTTCTAGGACACACGTTCCGCTAGCGGAACCCCCCCACAACATTCCGCTGAAAAGGCAGCCCGGGAAATTCAAAAATATTTTTTAGAAATATGTAACTTTCACACATTAACAAGTCCAATACAGCAAATGAAAGATAAACATCTTGTTAATCTACCCATCGTGTCCGATTTAAAAAATGCTTTACAGCGAAAACACAACATATGATTATGTCAGATCACCGCCAAGTCCAAAAAACACACAGCCATTTTCCCAGCCAAAGATAGGAGTCACAAAACGCAGAAATAGAGATAAAATTAATCACTAACCTTTGATGATCTTCATCAGATGACACTCATAGGACATCATGTTACACAATACATGTATGTTTTGTTCGATAATGTGCACATTTATATAAAAAATCTCAGTTTACATTGGCGCCATGTTCAGAAATGCCTCCAAAATATCCGGAGAAATTGCAGAGAGCCACATCAAATAAAATAAATACTCATCATAAACTTTGATGAAAGATACATGTTTTACATAGAATTAAAGATACACTTGTTCTTAATGCAACCGCTGTGTCAGATTTTAAAAAACCTTTACGGAAAAAGCACACCATGCAATAATCTGAGACGGCGCTCAAATATAACAACATTTCTCCGCCATGTTGGAGTCAACAGAAATACGAAATTACATCATAAATATTCCCTTACCTTTCATGATCCACAACACAGCATAAGCTTCATTCAACGTTCTACAGACTGTTGACATCTAGTGGAAGGCGTAGGAAGTGCAAACATATCCATATCTTACAGGGATTTGAACAGGCGATGAGTTGAATATCGACCAGCCTCAGAATTTCCACTTCCTGTTTGGAAGTTTGCCTGCCATATGAGTTCTGTTATACTCACAGACATAATTCAAACAGTTGTAGAAACTTCAGAGTATTTTCTATCCAATAGTAATAATAATATGCATATATTAGCATCTGGGACATAGTAGGAGGCAGTTCACTATGGGCACGCTATTTATCCAAAGTGAAAATGCTGCCCCCTATCCCTAAAAAGTTATATTCAGAACCACATTCCTGTAAAGCTTAGAGAGGATCTAATGTTAAATACTGTTGAAGTAATATGGCTACAGGTTCATCTGCCTCACCTAAAGCCCATTCTGGTGGGAAGCTGTTATAGACCACCAAGTGCTAGCAATCAGTATCTGGATAACGTGTGTGAAATGCTTGATACTGTATGTGATCAACAGAGAGGTATATTTTTTGGGTGATTTAAATATTAACTGGCTTTCATCAAGCTGCCCACTCAGGAAAAAACTTCAAACTGTAACCAGTGCCTGAAACCTGGTTCGGGTTATCAGTCAACCTACCAGGGTAGTTACAAACAGCACAGGAATAAAATCATCAATATCTATTGATCACATCTTTACTAATTCTGCAGAAATGTGTTTTAAAGCTTTATCCAAATCCACTGGATGTAGTGATCACAATATAGCAGCCATATCTAGGAAAACCAAAGTTCCAAAGGCTGGGCCTAATATAGTGTATAAGAGGTCATACAATACGTTTAGTAGTGATTCATATGTTGATGATGTAAAGAATATGTGCTGGTCTGTGGTGTGTAATGAGGAGCAACCAGATGCTGTATTTGACACATGTATGAAATTGCAGATTCCAGTTACTAATAAGCACACACCCATTATAAAACTGTAAAATCTCCTTGGATTGATGAGAAATTAAAAAATTGTAAGGTTGAGAGGGTTGAGACAAAAAGTTATGGCAAATAAGTCTGATTGGCAAACATACTGCAAATTAAGAAATCATGTGACTAAACTGAACAAAAAATACAAAAACGATACTATGAAACAAAGATAAAGTATATTAACAATGATTGTAAAAAGTTTTGGGGCAGATTAAATGAAAATTTGGGGGAAAAAGTCAACTTGGCTCCATAATTCATTGAATCAGATGGCTCATTGAATCAGATGGCTCATTGAATCAGATGGCTCATTGCTCATTGAATCAGATGGCTCATTGAATCAGATGGCTCATCCATCACAAAGCCAACTGATATTGCCAACTACTATAATTACTTTTTAATTGGCAAGAAAAGCAAATTTAGGGATGACATGCCAGCAACAAACGCTGACACTACACATCCAAGGGGATGTGTAGTGTCAAATTATGAAAGACAAGAATTCTACATTTGAATTCCGTAAAGTCAGTGTGGAAGAGGTGAAAATATGATTGTTGTCTATCAACAATGACAAGCCTCTGGGGTCTGACAATATAGATGGAAAATTACTGAGGATAATAGCAGACGATATTGCCACTCTTATTTGCCACATCTTCAATCTAAGCCTACTAGAAAGTGTGCCCAGAGGAAAGCAAAAGTCATTCCGCTACCCAAGAATAGTAAACCCCCCTTTACTGGCTCAAATAGCCGACCAATCAGCCTGTTAACAACCCTTAGTAAACTTCTGGAAAAAATTGTGTTTGACCAGATACAATGTTATTTCACAGTAAATAAATTGACAACAGACTTTCAGCACGCTTATAGGGAAGAGCACTCAACAAGCACAGCACTTACACAAATTACTGATGATTGGCTGAGAGAAATTGATGATACAATGATTGTGGGGGCTGTTTTGTTAGACTTCAGTACAGCTTTTGACATTATTTATCATAGGTTGCTGCTGCTGGAAAAACATATGTGTTTCTGGCTTTACACCCCCTGCTATAATGTGTTATGGCTTTACACCCCCTGCTATAATGTGTTATGGCTTTACACCCCCTGCTATATTGTGGATAAAGAGTTACTTGTCTGACAGAACACAGAAGGTGTTCTTTAATGGAAGCCTCTCAAACCTAATCCAGGTAGAATCAGGAATTCCCCAGGGTAGCTGTTTAGGCCCCTTGCTTTTTTCAATCTTTACTAACGACATGCCACTGGCTTTGAGTAAAGCCAGTGTGTCTATGTATACGGATGACTCAACACTATACATGTCAGCCACTACAGCGACTGAAATGACTGCAACACTTAAAACAAAGAGCTGCAGTTAGTTTCAGAGTGGGTGACAATAAATAAGTTAGCCCTAAATATTTATAAAACTTAAAGCTGTTTTTTATGACAAAACATTCACTGAACCCTAAACCTCAACTACATATTTTAATAAAAAATAATAATCATCTTTTTAATAAATAATGTGGAAATTGAGTTGTTGTTGAGATGTTGAGATGACTAAATAATGTGGAAATTGAGCAAGTTGAGGTGACTAAACTGCTTGGAGTAGCCCTGGGTTGTAAACTGTCATGGTCAAAACATATTGATACAACAGTAGCTAAGATGAGGACAAGTCTGTCCATAAAAAAATAATGCTCTACCTTCTTAAAAGCACAATCAACAAGGCAGGTCCTACAGGATCTAGTTTTGTCGCACCTGGACTACTGTTCTGTCATGTGGTCACAAACATAGGCGCACAGACTGTCGTAGCTGAATCAGAATTAGTTAGGTAACATAGATAAATAAGATGTTTTATTTTACTTTATACTTGTCATTAGAATGTCTTCTTTTGGACTATACTGTTGGCAGTTGCATTTTCCTTTCTCCTCTAGGGAAAAGTCACTTGGGGCCCAGAGAGGGGAGAGGTCAGGCTTGTCTTTTACATGTCTGGTAATATGCAGAATATCAGAAAGGGAGAAGTCAGGTTTGAACATTATCTTCATATCTGTGAAACCATGTGAAGGGTTCTACTATGTCTGTAATCCAGTCATACCCTTCCTTTCCCATTGGGGGGAGGAGTATGGCAGTGTCTGGAACCATTATAACACCCCTCTGATGTTGAACTTATCTTTCATAGTATAT